>NC_081190.1:85453570-85726070 GCF_902713425.1 Acipenser ruthenus | reverse complement strand
GCGGAGAGGCGGTAGCGTTTGAACGCTGGTGCGGTAGGAGAGTGTTTTCGCTACTATATTTTTTGCAAATTTATATATTTAATTGTTAATTGTTTAGTTCGTTTATATATCTTTGTTTCGTTGCTTTGTTTGTACTTTCCCGTGTATAGAGTAGTGTGTGTGTGTGTGTGTGTGTAGGTCCCGTTATGGGATCTCACTCTGGAGGGCTGGGGGCTCTCAGCCGCCGACACGGGGTCAGCTGCTTGCCCGATGCCGGCGTGTCGGTGGAGGAGTGCCTGCTGGCAGTGGGAGAGGTGGTCGGGTGTGACAATATAATATCGGCATCCCGGATGAATAAAAGGTTTGTCGTGTTTTTAAAAGAGGTATCGCTGGTCAATCAGCTAGTGGAGGAAGGTTTTTCAGTGAAAGGAGATTTTATTCAAGTATCCCCCTTAGTAACCCCTGTTACCAAGGTAATCATGTCTAATGTGCCGCCGTTTTTAAAAAACGAGACCTTGGCAAATGAACTTGCCCGATATGGCAAACTGGTGTCCCCAATTAAAAATATACCATTAGGGTGCAGAAATACAAGTGTTAAGCACGTCCTGTCTTTTCGGAGACAGGCGTTTTTGCTGCTGAATAACCCGGGGGATGTGATTGATGTTGCTTGGAGCTTCAGTGTGGAAGGGACGGGTTGCGTAGTGTTTGTCAGCTCGGATACAATGCGGTGTTTTAACTGTGGGGAACAGGGACACCAGAGGAGAGCCTGCCCGAGAAAAAACAAAAATGAGGAAAGGCAGGAGCAGGGTACTGATGGCAGGGAGGAGGCTGGGGATGTTGGGGGTGAGCGGGAGGATGAGGCTGCTCCCCCATCGCAGCGCCAGCCGGAGTCTGCAGAGACCAGAGAGCCGCCGATCGGGATGAAGCCGCCCACACCACAGCCGAGGCTGAAGAGACTCAGCCACGGTCCGGCACAAAATAAAACTACCGAAAATGATGAGGGTTTTGTGATGGTAGCTAAAAAAAGACTTAAAAAACAAAAAAACAAAGAAGTTGCAGATCTGCCTAACAGCGAGCGGGGGACGGAGCAGTGCCCCGAGCCTGTGCTGGAGGGGAGCCTGCAGTCTCAGGCAGGGGGGTCTGTCCCTCCTGATATGGAGGGAGAGGGGAGCAGCACGGCGACGGGCTTACAACCCGGCGCGGTGCAGCGCTCTTCTCTCTCTGAACCCCAGCAAGCGGAGGCAGAGGCAGCGGTGACGGCTGTGGCTGTGCTGGGAGGAGGAGAGGAGAGCGGCGCGGGGGAGCTGGCAGCCGTGGACGGCGGAGCAGACAGCGAGGACGGAGCAGAGGAAATGGAGGGCGAGCTCTCTGACTCCTCGCTTATCTCTGACATCCCCGATAGCCAACCCGTTAACAGGGGGAAAAAAATCTATACCCTAGATGAATTTAAACAGTTTATGGAGAGTACAAAAGGGAAAAGGGGGGTTGAAATTGAAAACTTCTTCCCAGATCTGCGATTATTCCTCCACTCAGCACACATCGTCACACGAAAGGCAACATTAGAGGAGTTCGACCAGCAAAAAAGGTACCGTCTTAAAAAATATGTTCAAATAATTAAGAAAAAGATCGCTAATGTTGCCAAACAATAATTTTAAAAATGGATACTTCTTTTAAGAATTTTTTTATTGTTGCTTGTTTTACTCTGTCAGTTTTATTTTTTTTAGCCGCTATGGAAAAGTGCGTTTTTATTTCTTTTAACGTGAATGGCTGCAGACAGTCTTTTAAAAGAGCGCAGCTGTGTGAGTTTTTAGAGCAGAAGCGGGCGGGGGTCGCTCTGCTGCAGGAGACGCACTCAGACAGGGAGAATGAGGCGGCGTGGCTGGCAGAGTGGAGGGGGCCGTGTGTGCTGAGCCACGGCTCAAGCACCAGTGCAGGAGTGGCAATTTTATTTAAGCCCAGCCTAGGAGCAACAATTTTAGATATTGAAGAAATTGAAAAGGGGAGGTTATTAAAAGTGAGAGCAAGGTTGGGTGGTACTGTATTTGTTTTTATTAATATTTATGCACCAAATAAAGGAAGGGAACGCATTTTAATTTTTAATAAATTAAAGCAAGCTCTTTTAAATATTGATAATGATGATGTGGTGGTGGTGGGAGGAGATTTTAACTGCACTATTGATTTTACAATGGATAGAAATAATGAGGAACCCAATCCCCAATCCTCAAGTGAATTAGCTGCAGTTTTTCATTTCAGTGGCCTGGTTGATGTCTGGAGGTGTCTGCACCCCAATGCAAGACAGTACACCTGGTCTCATTGTCGCGCACAACAAATATATAGAGCCAGGTTAGACCGCTTCTACACAACACACACTCATTTGAATAAATTCATTAAAGCCAATATCATCCCCAGTAGCCTCTCTGACCACCACTGCCTGTTAGTTACAGTAATACTCACCACTGACTCTCACAGCACCTCCTACTGGCATTTTAATTTAAAGCTATTACAGGACACACTTTTTGTAAAACAATTTAATGACTTTTGGAACATTTGGAAAAAAGAAAAAACAAATTATAAAAATATTAGGCAGTGGTGGGACATTGGCAAAACGCAGATTAAAATCTTTTGCCAGCAGTACACACTCAATTCAACCGGGTCACTGAACGCAGCAGTGAGAGAGCTGGAGTTGAAAATTCTCCAGTTAGAGAGCAGCCTGGACACAGATCACCAGGAGCAGACCCTGCAAACGCTGAGGGAGCAGAAACACATGCTGGGCAGCCTGCTGAAGGAAAGAGTGAAGGGGGCGCTGGTGCGCTCTCGCTTCATGGGGCTTAAAGACATGGACACCCCCTCCAGTTTCTTTTTTGGCTTGGAGAGGAGGAGAGCAGACAGCCGGAAGATGCACTGCGTCCGGACGCCTTGCGGCAGGGAGCTGTACAGCCGGGAGGAGATCAGCAGGGAGGCAGTAAAATTCTATTCTGAACTATACAGCAAAGAGCCTTATGAGCAGAAGGATACAGACCTGCTGCTCCAGGATTTGCCCACCCTGAGCGAGGAAGAACAGAACCAATTAGACAAGCCACTAACATACCAGGAGCTGACCACTGCTGTTACACAGCTTTCAAATGGAAAAGCTCCTGGCATTGATGGACTGCCCACTGAATTTTTTAAAAGTTTCTGGACTGTGATTGGTGAGGACTTTTTGCAGGTGCTGGGAGAGAGCCTCCGAGATAAAGAACTGCCCCTCAGCTGCAGGCGGGCAGTAATCACACTACTGCCCAAGAAAGGAGACCTGTGTTTACTCAAAAACTGGAGACCTGTTTCGCTTTTATGTTCTGATTTTAAAATTTTTTCAAAATGTCTGGCCAATAGACTAAAAATGTGTATAGGAGCTGTAATACACACGGACCAAACTTACTGCATACCGGGACGTTCCATTTTTGATAATTTGTTTTTAATTCGAGACTTTTTATCAATGGCTAAGACATGTGATTTGAATGTTGGGCTGGTTTCTTTAGATCAGGAGAAAGCGTTTGACAGGGTCGACCACACATACCTTTTTAAAACCCTGGAAGCCTTCGGGTTTGGCCCTGTTTTTATTTCTTATATCCAGCTTTTATATTGGAATGTTTTTAGCATTTTAAAGATTAACAATGGGCTGAGTCAGCCCTTCCCAGTGTGCAGGGGTATTAGGCAGGGCTGCTCCCTGTCTGGAATGCTTTATTCACTGGCCATAGAGCCCCTGCTGCACCTGCTGAGGGGCCGGCTGGTTGGCTGGGCAGTGCCCTCCTCACCCTCCTCTGTCGCAGTGAAGGTGTCCGCTTATGCAGACGATGTGAACGTGTTTGTGTGCAGTGACGGAGACATCAAGGCACTACAGCAGAGCCTGCACACATTCCAAGGAGCCTCTACAGCAAGAGTTAACTGGGCAAAGTGTGACACCTTCCTGTCAGGCAGTTGGCATGATTGCACCCCCCCCTGTCCTGCCTGAGGCGCTGAGATGGGACAGGACAGGTATAAAAGTGCTGGGGGTGTTTTTTGGAGTGGAGATATACATGCAGAAAAATTGGGAGGGCCTAGTGGACAGGGTGAGGGGGCGGCTGCAGAGATGGAGGGGACTGCTGGCCCAGCTGTCCTTTAGGGGAAGGGTCCTAGTGATTAATAATCTGGTGGCCTCCATGCTGTGGCACAGGCTGGTGTGTCTGAACCCTCCCCGGGGCATGGTGCAGGAGATCCAAAGAATACTGCTGGAGTTTTTCTGGAGCGGGAGACATTGGCTGAGGCCAGCGGTCCTGTATCTCCCCACTGATGAAGGGGGGCAGGGGTTGGTCTGCATTGCCAGCAGGGTGGCAGCCTTCAGACTGCAGGCGGTTCAGAGGCTCCTGTACGCTGGGGAGGAGGCTCATTGGAAGAGGCTAGCTTGTTTTTTCCTCAGCAGAGTAGGGGGGCTGGGGATAGACAAACACCTGTTTTTAATTGAGAGTGCCAGACTAGCTAAAGTAGGTCTCTCTTCTTTTTACTTGAGTGTTTTAGATGCCTGGAGGGCAGAGGGTGGCGAGAGTTGAGGGGTCCCTGACAGGCAGGGTCCTGTTGGAGGAGCCCCTATTTTTCAATCCGCTCTTCCCTGTACGGTTCTTTCAGTCAATGACGCTCTGTGCCAGCTTTGTGAGGGCAGGAGTGACCAGGCTGAGACATCTTATCAACTTTGAGCTCTCCTGCTGGCTGACTGCTACACAGCTGGCTGGGCGGCTGGGCTGGCACTCTGAGAGACTGGCAGAGAAAATGGTCAGTGAACTGAGAAGTTGTCTTTCCCCCGAGCTCAGGGAGGCTGTGAGAGAGGAGATGTCCAGCGGCACAGGGCAGAGACAAGACTTCATCTTTCCAGGACTGCTAGTGTGTCCAGCAGTAGGTGAAGGAGAGGAGGGTGTAGGAAACAAGGGAATGTTATTAAACCTAGACACAGTTAAAGATCTAACTCTTCATACAGCAGAGAGTAAGAAGATCTACCAAATTTGTGTGAAGGCATCACATTCCCACCAGTTGAGGGGGTTGGTGGATTCAAGATGGAGGGCATGTTAGGAGGTAAAGGAGGGGTGCAGGCCAGTATGGAGGGTGCTGTATAAACTGCCCCTCACCAAGAGAGCGGGGGACCTGCAGTGGAGGATCCTGCACTGTATTGTGTCCACCGGCAGGTTTCTCCACAGAGTTCATGCTAGCATTAGCTCAGAGTGCTGTTTCTGCTCTGCAGAGGAAACAGTGTTTCACATGTATAGTGAGTGTGTCAGGCTAGGACCACTCTTCCATCTTCTACAGGAGCTCCTGCAGGGCCTAGGCGAGGAGTTCACAAAAGAGCTTTTTATCTTTGGGGTTCCCTACAGTTTTAAAAAGAGAAACAGGTGTGTTTTAATTAATTTTATAATGGGTCAGGCAAAATTGGCCATTTTAAAATCCAGAAAGAACAGTATCTCTGGCGCCGGGCTGACTGATGTTGTGTTGCAGTTCAGGGTTTTGGTGGTCAGCCGGATAAGAGTGGATTTTGAATTTTTTAAACTAAATAATAACCCGGAGGACTTCCAGGAGAGGTGGTGTGTGGGAGACGCCTTGTGTGCTGTGAGTGAGGAGGGGGAGCTCCAGTTTTTGTTCTAGTTTTAATTTTATTTTTTATTGTTTTACAGTGTTTTTATTAATTTTGGCTTTAATCTGTTTTTAACAGAAAGAAAACACTGTGTTTTTTTAATTGATTTTTTATGATCCTTTTATTTTGGTAAAATCTATTTTAAAGGAGAACATGATGTATTTTAGGATTTTTTAATATTGCTAAATCTTAATTTTGTTATGTTTTACCTTTATTGAGTTTTAATGGATTTTATTTGGAATGTTAAATAAAGGATCTTAAAAGTCAAAGTCTCTCTCTCTCTCTCTCTCTCTCACACACACACACACACACACACACACACACACACACACACATAATGATTTAGCTGTGAAACAAGCTAGCTAGCCACCAAGGACGTTGGGTTAGCAGCTAGCAATGGGTCGCTAACGTAATAGGTAGGTAGGTAGGTAGCTTTATTCTTTCAAACTATGTTGCTGACGAGCTGACAATACCTTCAGCCGCGGCACCTGGCTTTCATTCAGTCAGTGGCTCACACTCATATCAGCCTGACCGGCAAGCGACAACTTCAGATGAGCGTCTTTCCAGAGTCCAGCCTAAACCAGCGGTTCTCAACCTTTTTTTACTCACGCCGCACTGACATTTATTTGTATATCTGTCGTCGTCCCCCCCCCCCATTAATTTGACTTTTTATATATTTTTTATTACTGCCTATATAATATAGTGCATTTATTTAGCCGCCTGGATAGTCACACTGTCCATTCAATCAAATACATATGTTCGTGTTCGCTTTTTACACACACGATACAAAAATATCAAGCAAGGAGTAAGTTAGTTACAAAGGGAGGAAGGAGGATTGAAATAATATGACAACGCATTAACCAACAAACACAAACATCGAATTAAACTGATTATATTTATTCTTATTTTTTAAAATAAATGTGAAAATTGTGGCACAATGTACACCGTTTAAGAATGACTAGAATTTTTTTTTTTTATTATTTTAAACCCGGAGATTTACCTTTCACTCCCGAGTCCTTGTGCACTTTCGCACTTCAATGAAAACAACACACTCTGCTAGTCCCTGACGTCAGCCACGCACTGAGTCCGTGTTACAGTGATGCAGTATGGAAGGGCCAAAGTCAATCAAATTAGCGTTTTTTTTTTGTTTTGTTTTTTTTGGAGGAGGGAGGACTAACGAGCGGGAGGGGCGGGGGGCTTGAGAGAGTTAACCCTTTGTGGAGCAGATAAAATGACTTGACAAAAGACGTTTAAGATTTATCAAAATTATTGGTAGGGACAATTCAACGGTCCCTTGACATTGGTAGGGACATGTCCCTACCATCCCTAGCTAAATCTACGCCGGTGCCGGAGGTCCATTATTATTATTATTATTTATTTCTTAGCAGACGCCCTTATCCAGGGCGACTTACAATCGTAAGCAAAAACATTTCAAGCGTTACAATACAAGTAATACAATAAGAGCAAGCAATACAATAACTTTTGTTCAAGTAAAGTACAAGTTTGACAAACCACAATTCAATAATACAGCAGGTAATAGTGATAGTTACATCAGGATGTGAGTAAATACAAAGTACTACAGGTTAAAAACTTGGCAGATTACAGTATTCTGAAGTACAGGATTAAATGCAGTAAAATAGGGGCTGTTAAGAGCAAAATAAAGCACATTTACATGAAGGGTGATAGTGTCCCAGGATACAAACAGAGGAGTTCTACAGGTGCTCTTTGAAGAGGTGAGTCTTAAGGAGGCGCCGGAATGTGGTCAGGGACTGGGCAGTCCTGACATCTGTAGGAAGGTCATTCCAACACTGCGGAGCAAGGGTGGAGAAGGAGCGGGCTTTGGAGGCAGGGGAGCGTAGCGGTGGTAGAGCTAGTCTTCTAGTGCAGGCGGAGCGGAGAGGTCGAGTGGGGGTGTAGAGAGAGATGAGGGTCTGGAGGTAGCTGGGTGCAGACTGGTCAAGGCATCTGTCCATGCAATTTATATATAGGACAGTCTTAGGTCGCCTGCGGATACATTAGTCCAATCAATGCGTCTGAACCTGGTGTGTAATCCCAAGGTAACTGCTCACAGTTAACACAGTTAACACGTTAATAGACAGATTTATATATATATGTATTTGCATGCCCCGGTAGCTAAATGCTTAGTTACGGCGCTGGGCAAAACCAAAGCCCATGGCCAGTATACAATATTTTTCTGTATGCATTATTTTCTGTTGAGCACTACTGACACCGTTGAAACGGTCAGTCTTAGGTCGCCTGCAGATACATTAGTCCAATCAATGCGTCTGAACCTGGTGTGTAATCCCAAAGTAACTGCTCACAGTTAACACGTTTTAATACGTTAATTCACGTTTTAAGTAATACAGTGTCCCCTTCAGACATGTTAAAGGAGAAATTCGGAAATAACATACAAAACTATGCGCGAGTAAATACCATCCTAACTCGTAACATCCAAAAAAAAAAAGAAAAAAAAAATAACAATTATATATATATATATATATATATATATATATATATATATATATATATATATATATATATAATTGCATGCCCGGTATCTACGGTATGGAGTCTTGCATGCCCCTGTAGCTGCAATATTGAGTCTTTCCATCCACCTCCGGTTGCTTCATTCCGGAGATCCATGCAATTTATATATATATATTTATATATATATATATATATATATATATATATATATATATATATATATATATATATATATATATATATATATATATATATATTTGCATACCCCGGTATCTAAAAGCTTAGTTACGGCTCTGGGCAAAACCAACGCCCTTGGCCAGTATACAATATTTTTCTCTATGCATTCTTTTCTGTTGAGCACTCCTGACACCGTTGAAACGGTGAGTCTCAGGTCGCCTGCGGATACATAAGTCCAATCATTGCGTCTGAACCTGGTGTGCAATCCCAAGGTAACTGCTCACTTTTAACACGATTTAAGACGTTAATTCACGTTTTAAGTAATACAGTGTCCCCTTCAGACATGTTAAAGGAGAGATTCGGAAATAACATTCAAACCTATGCGCGAGTAAATACCATCCTAACTCCTAACATCCAAAAAAAAAGAAAAAAGAAAAAAAATAACAATAATTAGTTACGGCTCTGGGCAAAACCAACGCCCTTGGCCAGTATACTACTATGCATTCGTATCTAGGTGTATATGGTAGCTAGCGTTGTGTTGGAGCAGCAGGACAAGCTCGCCATCCCGCCCGCTGCTTTCCTTCTCACCAAAACACAACGCACCCAGGGGAGAGATACCATGGTAAATAGGTAACCTATTTACCATGGTAGTAGGTAACCTATTTACCATGGTATCCCTCCCCTGCGGCGGCTGCTCTTGATCTCGGCTGCTCTTGATCTCCGTGAACGCACCCGCTGTCACATTGAAGCCCTTGAAAACACAGCACAACATTCCCTAATAACACTTGCAATGCATTATGACTTAAAAGGTATGACTTTAAGTCTATGACATTATTATTTATTGATTTTATTTTGTTTTATTTCTTTGATCACCAACTGCCACGACAACACACTCGTTTTTTTTTTTATGCAGTACTCCTGACGAACTTCACCCATTGACCGCATCGTACCGGCTCTTAAGGTAGCTTGTGTTGGAGCAGCAGGACAAGCTCGCCATCCCGCCCGCTGCTTTCCTGCTCACCAAAACACAACGCACCCAGGGGAGAGATACCATGGTAAATAGGTAACCTATTTACCATGGTATCCCTCCCCTGCGGCGGCTGCTCTTCATCTCCGGCTGCTCTTGATCTCCGTGAACGCACCCGCTGTCACATTGAAGCGCTTGAAAACACAGCACAACATTCCCTAATAACACTTGCAATGCATTATGACTTAAAAGGTATGACTTTAAGTCTATGACATTATTATTTATTGATTTTATTTTGTTTTATTTCTTTGATCACCAACTGCCACGACAACACACTCGTTTTTTTTTTTATGCAGTACTCCTGACGAACTTCACCCATTGACCGCATCGTACCGGCTCTTAAGGTAGCTTGTGTTGGAGCAGCAGGACAAGCTCGCCATCCCGCCCGCTGCTTTCCTGCTCACCAAAACACAACGCACCCAACGCAACCTATTTACCATGGTATCCCTCCCCTGCGGCGGCTGCTCTTGATCTCCGGCTGCTCTTGATCTACGTGAACGAACCCGCTGTCACATTGAAGTGCTTGAAAACACAGCACAACATTCCCTAATAACACTTGCAATGCATTATGACTTCAAAGGTATGACTTTAAGTCTATGACATTATTATTTATTGATTTTATTTTGTTTTATTTCTTTGATCACCAACTGCCACCACAACACACTCGTTTTTTTTTTATGCAGTACTCCTGACGAACTTCACCCATTGACCGCATCGTACCGGCTCTTAAGGTAGCTTGTGTTGGAGCAGCAGGACAAGCTCGCCATCCCGCCCGCTGCTTTCCTGCTCACCAAAACACAACGCACCCAGGGGAGAGATACCATGGTAAATAGGTAACCTATTTACCATGGTATCCCTCCCCTGCGGCGGCTGCTCTTGATCTCCGTGAACGCACCCGCTGTCACATTGAAGCGCTTGAAAACACAGCACAACATTCCCTAATAACACTTGCAATGCATTATGACTTCAAAGGTATGACTTTAAGTCTATGACATTATTATTTATTGATTTTATTTTGTTTTATTTCTTTGCTCACCAACTGCCACGACAACACACTCGTTTTTTTTTTTTATGCAGTACTCCTGACGAACTTCACCCATTGACCGCATCGTACGGGCTCTTAAAGTAGCTTGTGTTGGAGCAGCAGGACAAGCTCGCCATCCCGCCCGCTGCTTTCCTGCTCACCAAAACACAACGCACCCAGGGGAGAGATACCATGGTAAATAGGTAACCTATTTACCATGGTATCCCTCCCCTGCGGCGGCTGCTCTTCATCTCCGGCTGCTCTTGATCTCCGTGAACGCACCCGCTGTCACATTGAAGCGCTTGAAAACACAGCACAACATTCCCTAATAACACTTGCAATGCATTATGACTTCAAAGGTATGACTTTAAGTCTATGACATTATTATTTATTGATTTTATTTTGTTTTATTTCTTTGCTCACAAACTGCCACGACAACACACTCGTTATTTTTTTATGCAGTACTCCTGACGAACTTCACCCATTGACCGCATCGTACCGGCTCTTAAGGTAGCTTGTGTTGGAGCAGCAGGACAAGCTCGCCATCCCGCCCGCTGCTTTCCTGCTCACCAAAACACAACGCACCCAGGGGAGAGATACCATGGTAAATAGGTAACCTATTTACCATGGTATCCCTCCCCTGCGGCGGCTGCTCTTCATCTCCGGCTGCTCTTGATCTCCGTGAACGCACCCGCTGTCACATTGAAGCGCTTGAAAACACAGCACAACATTCCCTAATAACACTTGCAATGCATTATGACTTCAAAGGTATGACTTTAAGTCTATGACATTATTATTTATTGATTTTATTTTGTTTTATTTCTTTGCTCACCAACTGCCACGACAACACACTCGTTTTTTTTTTTTTATGCAGTACTCCTGACGAACTTCACCCATTGACCGCATCGTACGGGCTCTTAAAGTAGCTTGTGTTGGAGCAGCAGGACAAGCTCGCCATCCCGCCCGCTGCTTTCCTGCTCACCAAAACACAACGCACCCAGGGGAGAGATACCATGGTAAATAGGTAACCTATTTACCATGGTATCCCTCCCCTGCGGCGGCTGCTCTTCATCTCCGGCTGCTCTTGATCTCCGTGAACGCACCCGCTGTCACATTGAAGCGCTTGAAAACACAGCACAACATTCCCTAATAACACTTGCAATGCATTATGACTTCAAAGGTATGACTTTAAGTCTATGACATTATTATTTATTGATTTTATTTTGTTTTATTTCTTTGCTCACAAACTGCCACGACAACACACTCGTTATTTTTTTATGCAGTACTCCTGACGAACTTCACCCATTGACCGCATCGTACCGGCTCTTAAGGTAGCTTGTGTTGGAGCAGCAGGACAAGCTCGCCATCCCGCCCGCTGCTTTCCTGCTCACCAAAACACAACGCACCCAGGGGAGGGATACCATGGTAAATAGGTAACCTATTTACCATGGTATCCCTCCCCTGCGGCGGCTGCTCTTCATCTCCGGCTGCTCTTGATCTCCGTGAACGCACCCGCTGTCACATTGAAGCGCTTGAAAACACAGCACAACATTCCCTAATAACACTTGCAATGCATTATGACTTCAAAGGTATGACTTTAAGTCTATGACATTATTATTTATTGATTTTATTTTGTTTTATTTCTTTGCTCACCAACTGCCACGACAACACACTCGTTTTTTTTTTTTATGCAGTACTCCTGACGAACTTCACCCATTGACCGCATCGTACGGGCTCTTAAAGTAGCTTGTGTTGGAGCAGCAGGACAAGCTCGCCATCCCGCCCGCTGCTTTCCTGCTCACCAAAACACAACGCACCCAGGGGAGAGATACCATGGTAAATAGGTTACCTATTTACCATGGTATCCCTCCCCTGCGGCGGCTGCTCTTCATCTCCGGCTGCTCTTGATCTCCGTGAACGCACCCGCTGTCACATTGAAGCGCTTGAAAACACAGCACAACATTCCCTAATAACACTTGCAATGCATTATGACTTCAAAGGTATGACTTTAAGTCTATGACATTATTATTTATTGATTTTATTTTGTTTTATTTCTTTGCTCACCAACTGCCACGACAACACACTCGTTTTTTTTTTTTATGCAGTACTCCTGACGAACTTCACCCATTGACCGCATCGTACGGGCTCTTAAAGTAGCTTGTGTTGGAGCAGCAGGACAAGCTCGCCATCCCGCCCGCTGCTTTCCTGCTCACCAAAACACAACGCACCCAGGGGAGAGATACCATGGTAAATAGGTAACCTATTTACCATGGTATCCCTCCCCTGCGGCGGCTGCTCTTCATCTCCGGCTGCTCTTGATCTCCGTGAACGCACCCGCTGTCACATTGAAGCGCTTGAAAACACAGCACAACATTCCCTAATAACACTTGCAATGCATTATGACTTCAAAGGTATGACTTTAAGTCTATGACATTATTATTTATTGATTTTATTTTGTTTTATTTCTTTGATCACCAACTGCCACCACAACACACTCGTTTTTTTTTTTATGCAGTACTCCTGACGAACTTCACCCATTGACCGCATCGTACCGGCTCTTAAGGTAGCTTGTGTTGGAGCAGCAGGACAAGCTCGCCATCCCGCCCGCTGCTTTCCTGCTCACCAAAACACAACGCACCCAGGGGAGAGATACCATGGTAAATAGGTAACCTATTTACCATGGTATCCCTCCCCTGCGGCGGCTGCTCTTCATCTCCGGCTGCTCTTGATCTCCGTGAACGCACCCGCTGTCACATTGAAGCGCTTGAAAACACAGCACAACATTCCCTAATAACACTTGCAATGCATTATGACTTCAAAGGTATGACTTTAAGTCTATGACATTATTATTTATTGATTTTATTTTGTTTTATTTCTTTGCTCACCAACTGCCACGACAACACACTCGTTTTTTTTTTATGCAGTACTCCTGACGAACTTCACCCATTGACCGCATCGTACGGGCTCTTAAAGTAGCTTGTGTTGGAGCAGCAGGACAAGCTCGCCATCCCGCCCGCTGCTTTCCTGCTCACCAAAACACAACGCACCCAGGGGAGAGATACCATGGTAAATAGGTAACCTATTTACCATGGTATCCCTCCCCTGCGGCGGCTGCTCTTCATCTCCGGCTGCTCTTGATCTCCGTGAACGCACCCGCTGTCACATTGAAGCGCTTGAAAACACAGCACAACATTCCCTAATAACACTTGCAATGCATTATGACTTCAAAGGTATGACTTTAAGTCTATGACATTATTATTTATTGATTTTATTTTGTTTTATTTCTTTGATCACCAACTGCCACGACAACACACTCGTTTTTTTTTTATGCAGTACTCCTGACGAACTTCACCCATTGACCGCATCGTACCGGCTCTTAAGGTAGCTTGTGTTGGAGCAGCAGGACAAGCTCGCCATCCCGCCCGCTGCTTTCCTGCTCACCAAAACACAACGCACCCAGGGGAGAGATACCATGGTAAATAGGTAACCTATTTACCATGGTATCCCTCCCCTGCGGCGGCTGCTCTTCATCTCCGGCTGCTCTTGATCTCCGTGAACGCACCCGCTGTCACATTGAAGCGCTTGAAAACACAGCACAACATTCCCTAATAACACTTGCAATGCATTATGACTTCAAAGGTATGACTTTAAGTCTATGACATTATTATTTATTGATTTTATTTTGTTTTATTTCTTTGCTCACCAACTGCCACGACAACACACTCGTTTTTTTTTTTTTTATGCAGTACTCCTGACGAACTTCACCCATTGACCGCATCGTACGGGCTCTTAAAGTAGCTTGTGTTGGAGCAGCAGGACAAGCTCGCCATCCCGCCCGCTGCTTTCCTGCTCACCAAAACACAACGCACCCAGGGGAGAGATACCATGGTAAATAGGTAACCTATTTACCATGGTATCCCTCCCCTGCGGCGGCTGCTCTTCATCTCCGGCTGCTCTTGATCTCCGTGAACGCACCCGCTGTCACATTGAAGCGCTTGAAAACACAGCACAACATTCCCTAATAACACTTGCAATGCATTATGACTTCAAAGGTATGACTTTAAGTCTATGACATTATTATTTATTGATTTTATTTTGTTTTATTTCTTTGCTCACAAACTGCCACGACAACACACTCGTTATTTTTTTATGCAGTACTCCTGACGAACTTCACCCATTGACCGCATCGTACCGGCTCTTAAGGTAGCTTGTGTTGGAGCAGCAGGACAAGCTCGCCATCCCGCCCGCTGCTTTCCTGCTCACCAAAACACAACGCACCCAGGGGAGAGATACCATGGTAAATAGGTAACCTATTTACCATGGTATCCCTCCCCTGCGGCGGCTGCTCTTCATCTCCGGCTGCTCTTGATCTCCGTGAACGCACCCGCTGTCACATTGAAGCGCTTGAAAACACAGCACAACATTCCCTAATAACACTTGCAATGCATTATGACTTCAAAGGTATGACTTTAAGTCTATGACATTATTATTTATTGATTTTATTTTGTTTTATTTCTTTGCTCACCAACTGCCACGACAACACACTCGTTTTTTTTTTATGCAGTACTCCTGACGAACTTCACCCATTGACCGCATCGTACGGGCTCTTAAAGTAGCTTGTGTTGGAGCAGCAGGACAAGCTCGCCATCCCGCCCGCTGCTTTCCTGCTCACCAAAACACAACGCACCCAGGGGAGAGATACCATGGTAAATAGGTAACCTATTTACCATGGTATCCCTCCCCTGCGGCGGCTGCTCTTCATCTCCGGCTGCTCTTGATCTCCGTGAACGCACCCGCTGTCACATTGAAGCGCTTGAAAACACAGCACAACATTCCCTAATAACACTTGCAATGCATTATGACTTCAAAGGTATGACTTTAAGTCTATGACATTATTATTTATTGATTTTATTTTGTTTTATTTCTTTGCTCACCAACTGCCACGACAACACACTCGTTTTTTTTTTTTTTATGCAGTACTCCTGACGAACTTCACCCATTGACCGCATCGTACGGGCTCTTAAAGTAGCTTGTGTTGGAGCAGCAGGACAAGCTCGCCATCCCGCCCGCTGCTTTCCTGCTCACCAAAACACAACGCACCCAGGGGAGAGATACCATGGTAAATAGGTAACCTATTTACCATGGTATCCCTCCCCTGCGGCGGCTGCTCTTGATCTCCGTGAACGCACCCGCTGTCACATTGAAGCGCTTGAAAACACAGCACAACATTCCCTAATAACACTTGCAATGCATTATGACTTCAAAGGTATGACTTTAAGTCTATGACATTATTATTTATTGATTTTATTTTGTTTTATTTCTTTGATCACCAACTGCCACGACAACACACTCGTTTTTTTTTTATGCAGTACTCCTGACGAACTTCACCCATTGACCGCATCGTACCGGCTCTTAAGGTAGCTTGTGTTGGAGCAGCAGGACAAGCTCGCCATCCCGCCCGCTGCTTTCCTGCTCACCAAAACACAACGCACCCAGGGGAGAGATACCATGGTAAATAGGTAACCTATTTACCATGGTATCCCTCCCCTGCGGCGGCTGCTCTTCATCTCCGGCTGCTCTTGATCTCCGTGAACGCACCCGCTGTCACATTGAAGCGCTTGAAAACACAGCACAACATTCCCTAATAACACTTGCAATGCATTATGACTTCAAAGGTATGACTTTAAGTCTATGACATTATTATTTATTGATTTTATTTTGTTTTATTTCTTTGCTCACCAACTGCCACGACAACACACTCGTTTTTTTTTTTTTATGCAGTACTCCTGACGAACTTCACCCATTGACCGCATCGTACGGGCTCTTAAAGTAGCTTGTGTTGGAGCAGCAGGACAAGCTCGCCATCCCGCCCGCTGCTTTCCTGCTCACCAAAACACAACGCACCCAGGGGAGAGATACCATGGTAAATAGGTAACCTATTTACCATGGTATCCCTCCCCTGCGGCGGCTGCTCTTCATCTCCGGCTGCTCTTGATCTCCGTGAACGCACCCGCTGTCACATTGAAGCGCTTGAAAACACAGCACAACATTCCCTAATAACACTTGCAATGCATTATGACTTCAAAGGTATGACTTTAAGTCTATGACATTATTATTTATTGATTTTATTTTGTTTTATTTCTTTGCTCACAAACTGCCACGACAACACACTCGTTATTTTTTTATGCAGTACTCCTGACGAACTTCACCCATTGACCGCATCGTACCGGCTCTTAAGGTAGCTTGTGTTGGAGCAGCAGGACAAGCTCGCCATCCCGCCCGCTGCTTTCCTGCTCACCAAAACACAACGCACCCAGGGGAGAGATACCATGGTAAATAGGTAACCTATTTACCATGGTATCCCTCCCCTGCGGCGGCTGCTCTTGATCTCCGGCTGCTCTTGATCTCCGTGAACGCACCCGCTGTCACATTGAAGCGCTTGAAAACACAGCACAACATTCCCTAATAACACTTGCAATGCATTATGACTTCAAAGGTATGACTTTAAGTCTATGACATTATTATTTATTGATTTTATTTTGTTTTATTTCTTTGCTCACCAACTGCCACGACAACACACTCGTTTTTTTTTTATGCAGTACTCCTGACGAACTTCACCCATTGACCGCATCGTACGGGCTCTTAAAGTAGCTTGTGTTGGAGCAGCAGGACAAGCTCGCCATCCCGCCCGCTGCTTTCCTGCTCACCAAAACACAACGCACCCAGGGGAGAGATACCATGGTAAATAGGTAACCTATTTACCATGGTATCCCTCCCCTGCGGCGGCTGCTCTTCATCTCCGGCTGCTCTTGATCTCCGTGAACGCACCCGCTGTCACATTGAAGCGCTTGAAAACACAGCACAACATTCCCTAATAACACTTGCAATGCATTATGACTTCAAAGGTATGACTTTAAGTCTATGACATTATTATTTATTGATTTTATTTTGTTTTATTTCTTTGCTCACAAACTGCCACGACAACACACTCGTTATTTTTTTATGCAGTACTCCTGACGAACTTCACCCATTGACCGCATCGTACCGGCTCTTAAGGTAGCTTGTGTTGGAGCAGCAGGACAAGCTCGCCATCCCGCCCGCTGCTTTCCTGCTCACCAAAACACAACGCACCCAGGGGAGAGATACCATGGTAAATAGGTAACCTATTTACCATGGTATCCCTCCCCTGCGGCGGCTGCTCTTCATCTCCGGCTGCTCTTGATCTCCGTGAACGCACCCGCTGTCACATTGAAGCGCTTGAAAACACAGCACAACATTCCCTAATAACACTTGCAATGCATTATGACTTCAAAGGTATGACTTTAAGTCTATGACATTATTATTTATTGATTTTATTTTGTTTTATTTCTTTGCTCACAAACTGCCACGACAACACACTCGTTTTTTTTTTATTCAGTACTCCTGACGAACTTCACCCATTGACCGCATCGTACCGGCTCTTAAGGTAGCTTGTGTTGGAGCAGCAGGACAAGCTCGCCATCCCGCCCGCTGCTTTCCTGCTCACCAAAACACAACGCACCCAGGGGAGAGATACCATGGTAAATAGGTAACCTATTTACCATGGTATCCCTCCCCTGCGGCGGCTGCTCTTCATCTCCGGCTGCTCTTGATCTCCGTGAACGCACCCGCTGTCACATTGAAGCGCTTGAAAACACAGCACAACATTCCCTAATAACACTTGCAATGCATTATGACTTCAAAGGTATGACTTTAAGTCTATGACATTATTATTTATTTATTTTATTTTGTTTTATTTCTTTGATCACCAACTGCCACGACAACACACTCGTTTTTTTTTTTATGCAGTACTCCTGACGAACTTCACCCATTGACCGCATCCTACCGGCTCTTAAGGTAGCTTGTGTTGGAGCAGCAGGACAAGCTCGCCATCCCGCCCGCTGCTTTCCTGCTCACCAAAACACAACGCACCCAGGGGAGAGATACCATGGTAAATAGGTAACCTATTTACCATGGTATCCCTCCCCTGCGGCGGCTGCTCTTGATCTCCGGCTGCTCTTGATCTCCGTGAACGCACCCGCTGTCACATTGAAGCGCTTGAAAACACAGCACAACATTCCCTAATAACACTTGCAATGCATTATGACTTCAAAGGTATGACTTTAAGTCTATGACATTATTATTTATTGATTTTATTTTGTTTTATTTCTTTGATCACCAACTGCCACGACAACACATTCGTTTTTTTTTTTCAGTACACTCTTAGAAAAAAGGGTACAATATAGAACCCTAAAAGGTTCTATCTGCTGGTATAGATTTAGAACCATTTTTAAGTGCTATATGGAACCTTTTAAAATGGTTCTTTGGAAGAACCCTGCATTAGAGGTTTAATAAAGAACCACCACGGTTCTTATATTAATGGTATAATACAGAACCATATTGGTTCCTCTGAAGAACCTTCTTTTGAGGTTTAATATAGAACCATAAGAGTTACACTATTGAACCTTACAATTAACATTCTATGGAGGGTTGTTTGGTTCATCTGAGAAAAAACAAATGTATACCGTTAAGAGCTCTTCACATCCTTTAGAATCCACCAACCTCAGAAGTGTAAGTGCTTTGATAAATCACTCAATTCAGGATGCCAACAATTTATTTATTAAACATTTATATAACAATTTATTGTTTTTACAGGTTAAACCATTAGAGTAGTTTCAGGTTTAGTTATATACAGTTTTACACCGTTTTATTCAACCTGTGTGTTTTTAATAATTAAACCATATTATTTACACAGTGAAAAAAAGGGTCTCGCAGCAAACTGGAAAATAAATCTATGCATCCCACAGATTTTCCTGAAACTTACACAAAATACATTTTCAAGAACATGTAATAGACCTTGAAAAAGCTGAGATAAAATGTATATTGAAACTGATGAACGTGGGTTTCTTTTTTCTTATTCATTTTTTGGTGGCACAAATTAGAAGAGCTACAGTACAGTATTTAGATCAGAGCTTATTATGAGTTTATGATATCTATAAATTAAGACTGAATGTTTATTCGTTTTTTGAGATCAAAACTTCTATTAAAAACAATTTACATTTGTTATAAACAATTAATTTTCTAATCAGCCATTTACATTTAAAATAAATACTTTTTTTATATGTACAATTACATTTTTATATCAAATATTCTGTTTTTGTAATCAAATTAAATAGTTGACACAATAAATTCATTTAATTTCAGATTAAATGTTAAAATGGCATTCCATCAGATCAATATAATTATTCCCCAAGTAAAAGTGCAGTTATTTGACTGTACATCTTTAACACTGGCAAAGGTACTTTGTCAGAGATACTCAGCTTCATGAAGTACCTTTCCATGAAAGTCAGACCATTTTTTAGAGCTTTAGGATACTCAATGCCCAAGGAAAAATAAAGAGAAAAAATACATTCAACAGCAAGGGTGATATCCATTCCTGGATAATCACTGAGTATCTCAATTCCATCAACACAAACAGAGATGTCATCTGCTGC
This sequence comes from Acipenser ruthenus, assembly GCF_902713425.1. Taxonomy (NCBI): domain Eukaryota; kingdom Metazoa; phylum Chordata; class Actinopteri; order Acipenseriformes; family Acipenseridae; genus Acipenser; species Acipenser ruthenus. The sequence goes on along the minus strand of NC_081190.1, from coordinate 85,706,232 downwards.
CAATGGGCTTGTTGTTCCCTTGAAAACGATAGTTGGCGTAGGTGATGGTGGTACCTGTATAGATTTTAAAATAATAATTAATAACTTTATTCAACAATAAATTATGTGAAATTGTACTTCAGCAGCATCTCACCATACCTACAAGCAGTGGCGGCTCGTGTGGTGGGGCTGCGGCTACTTTAAAGGGATTTCGTAATATTCCTCCCTTTAAAAACATTTTAACTGTCGGATCTCACTTAAAACAGCGAGGAACGTCTTAAACTCCTGTTAATTGCCTACAAGTCTCCCTCATAATTCATTAAGTACACATTTATGGCAAGCCAAATTAAGAGATACCTTTAAATATTTAACAGATATCTTTAAATATTTCAAAATATCCTTAAATCAGTTGAATATATCTTAAAATATTTTGAAATAATTAGAGATATCTTAACATATTTTAAGATATCTCAAAATGGTTTACAGATATCAGGAATTAATTTGGAGATATCTCAAACTCATTTTGAGATATCTCTAAATGATAATTTGACTTTGTATTTAACATTGAAAACATCAATTCAGTTAAGCTACATTTAAAAAGTAGAGCTCAATTAACTTACTTGGTCAACAACAAACAGATTTTCCCTCTCTCGAAACAAAGCTGGCAACAGCAACAATGCAGCATTCATTCTCAGTCCTACAAATAGGGTATCAGATCATATACAAAGTACAAAGCAAACGGAAGAATGTTGAGCAACCCTGGTCTGAGAGGTACAGGATCTTTGGCTTTGCATTCCACCAGTGCTCTCAGTTACATTCATGAATTCATTATTTGCTAAACTGCACAGATAAAGAATAGTTTAAATGATTTAAAGGTACCTAAAAAAAAACACACACACGACTGTAGCTCTCCAGGACCAGGACTGACCACCACTGATACAAACGTTATTGTGGATTGGAGCAAAAAAATGTTAAGAACAGTATCAACAAAGTTTCTAAAAATCTGTTCATGCAGGTTTTTCGCATTGGTTTTTATGCCCCTGTGAGAGTTAAATACCAGCTATCTTCCCCATGAAATATTATGCTCCAAGTGTATGAAATGAAGTTGCATCATTTTCTGTTTAATAGTTATTTATAGATCCTATTCTGAGATAGGTCAAAACAATTTGATGTACAATAAATATTTCTTATACATTACCATTTCCCTGTGTCTTATCTGAAGCATCTTCAATGTAGGACATCACAGTAGTTAGAAGATGCCCACTAGAAAGTCTGAAAATAGCATCTACCATTCTGGATAGGCCACTCATTAGGTTCCGTTCCAAGTTTACTCCAAAACGTAGTTCTACTTCGTGCAACAGCTAAAATACAGATGCTAAAGTTATTATTATATTTATTTATTTATCATATGCCTTTATCCAAGGCGATATACACAGCTGTAAAAAAGAGTTGAATACTTACAAATAATGTAGTAGTTAAAAAAATCAATAAATAAAACAAAATCAAACTAAACTGAATGCGAGCAGAAAGAAGTTGCATGGGAAAAACCAGGAGCAGTGGAGTTTTGTAAAAGCTGGAGCAGGTGGATTGCTGATGCAGAAAGGTCACCTAGGAGGACTAATTAAAGTGATTATACATGCTTATAACTAAAAATATTAATTTCTCATCAATCACCATAGTAGAATAAAAACTAGTACCTACCAGTTTAGGATGCTTTAGGAATGGAAACAGACCAAGGACTTCTTCAGTGGACTTCTTCTCCATCATTCTTTCCCGAGTGTGTACAGTTCTATTCATGCTGTCACATATGGCTTCAATGTTCGGCCTCAATTTCGTTATTTCTTTTCTTATGGAGTCCAAGTGTTTGGCAATACTATGCTCGTCTTCTCCTGGGAACTCCTCACTTTGCATCTGCAATATGTATCATAACGTTAAGTAATTCAATACTTATGATCAGGCATTTACTGCATGTATTCTCTGTGCTTTTCTTTACTCTGGAAAAATGCTAAAGATCAAGTACTCTCCATGAAAGCCAATTAGCTAATAAACTACACAATCGCATGTATGTACATATATAAAGTATGTAATTCTATTTCAATCTATTTCTGTCAATGCAGATCCAAGAGTTAGGCTTACAGATTCTCTTCTCTTTTTCATGAGCGGTTGCTGTTGCTCTGGTGCACGCTTCCTTCCTCGACCCACAGCACCAAACTTTTTTTTCATGTCTTCTACAGTCTCCACTGAAATAAGTGTCTTTCTCTCTTTTTTGAATTTATTTCTCAGTATTTCAAGTAGAGTAGCCTGAAACAATGATAGAAAGTTAAACCTATGTCCATTATCTGGCTATAAAAAATACATATCAACTAGTAAAAATATATTTAACGCTGCATAATTTTGACAAATTAATGTTTATTCGACTATTTCTTTTATGAATATAACTACCAAATGTATACTCACATATCCAGTTTGGCTGTCATCCCTTAGAAATCTGTACTTACAGCACAAAGTACTTAGCACAGTACTGTACATTATGTGGTCTGGATACCTAAATATACAGATTAGAAAATAATATAGGCATATGAATTGTAAGTGAATTGTAAGAAAAATATATATTTGAGAAATAATGTCATGAAATACAGTTGCATTTTACAATTGCTTTAATTTACAAAAAAAACATGCTGAAAAGCATTATCAAAATGAATTTAATAAAACTTTTTCTCTTGAATAAAATATTGCTGTTATGATAGATTTAAAAAAAAAATAGTAATCATTTTAAAAATGAATATGCTATTTTATGTTATGTAATTATTCTAAAATTGGTTGCCTATGTATCTAAAACAAACACCGAAATCTCAGTTCTTACAGCGTATATTTGCTGAGGTCATCAAACAGAGTCTGTATTAGAGCTGCACGAAGGGCAGATTTGTCTTTTGATTTGAAACCAATGTCCTTTCTATCAAGGGCCATCTGTACAACTGGAGCAAATATAGGCAATGTATAACATGCGGTCCAAACATGAACACTTGTTGAGGTTTGTGGCACTTCTCTGCATTCTACTGGTAGCACCTTCTCTGAAACAATATGCTCATTTGCTTTTGTTCTATGAAAATACAAAAAACAACAAAAAAAACAATATTTCATAATTTTAATCACCTGAAAATATCTAAAGACTTGATATTTAAACAGAGCCTTATAATATAACAGCCATATTAATTTTCTACACAGAAGTTTAAAACCATACATTCCCAGTCCTCATTTTCAGGAATTAAACTAGTGAAAATACCTCTCTCTCTCTCTCTCTCTCTCTCTCTCTCTCTCTCTCTCTCTCTCTCTCTCTCTCTCTCTCTCTCTCTCTCTCTCTCTCTCTCTCTCTCTCTCTCTCTCTCTCTCTCTCTCTCTGTGTGTTTCCATAAAGAAATGTACTCCCATAATATACATCTTTCTTACAATACAACATTACAATACAAAAAGCGTACTGGTAGTAGTAATTTATACTTTTCAAAGTGATTCCTGTATAGTATGTGGTATTTAAATGTAAATACTAAAACACAACAATAGACTAACATAATGTATAATATATTTGTCATTACATACCTTTTAAGGTTCTCGAGAGCCTTTAAAAATTTGACTTGGTCCTTCATAGTTCGGAAGATCTTTCCAATCATATGTTCTGTCAGACCTAAAAGAGTCTCACCATCTATTTCTTCACCTAATGAACAAAAAAACATAAAATTAATCAGAAAAATAAGCACCAATGTTAACCTGCCATTGTAATTAATATCACAGTTTTAAATGCAAGCAGTACCTTATACACAGTATGATGAGGTGCAATATATAAACATCCATCACTGTCTTCATAAGCATCTAGTGCATGGTAGTCAACTTCATTGCCAGGTGTTAATGTACACCACTCATGCAAAGCCTCTATTTTGAAGGCATGAAGGTGAGAATTAAATTCCAGAGCAAAATACAGTTTCCCACACAAAATCCATGTACACCTAAACTGAATGATATGCAAGATTTTGAAAAAAATGGGTAAATCCTCATGGACTACATCGACAATGAAGTAATCCTTGACTTCGTATTTCACGTGATCCACAGTTAGTTTCTTTACTTTCAGTATGGTTTCATCAGCTTCAAGTTCACTGGCTTGAATATTGCATTTTTCAAGAATAATGTCTTTCAAAGATGTAGATGATAGCTGAACAACACAAGACCCTTCTTGCTCATATGACTGATGCAAAGCATCTGCACAACAAAAATCCCAACACTGTCTTTGTTGATGTCTTTTTGCTAAAGTAAAGCAGATGTTCCGGAAGTTCCACACATTTCTTGCAAGCCGCTTAAAGTACTGGTGCTTTCCTTCAAAACGTAAGCACCAAAGTGATCAAAGTGGTCCAAATTCAGCTAGCAATCTGGGGTAGTGTACCAAGTAATGCAATTTTGGTATAAAATTACCAGGATACAGTCTATTAAATTCGCTGAGAAATTCTCCAATTAAAATCTGCAAATGTGAAAGTGACGACTTTTTCACAACAGGAGACATTACAAAGTCTACTATTTCACGCACCGGCGTAGATTTAGCTAGGGACGGTAGGGACATGTCCCTACCAATGTCAAGGGACCGTTGAATTGTCCCTACCAATAATTTTGATAAATCTTAAACGTCTTTTGTCAAGTCATTTTATCTGCTCCACAAAGGGTTAACTCTCTCAAGCCCCCCGCCCCTCCCGGGGACGGGGGACAACGACAGATATACAAATAAATTTCAGTGTGGCGTGAGTAAAAAAAAAGGTTGAGAACCGCTGGTTTAGGCTGGACTCTGGAAAGACGCTCATCTGAAGTTGCCGCTTGCCGGTCAGGCTGATATGAGTGTGAGCCACTGACTGAATGAAAGCCAGGTGCCGCGGCTGAAGGTATTGTCAGCTCGTCAGCAACATAGTTTGAGAGAATAAAGCTACCTACCTACCTACCTATTACGTTAGCGACCCATTGCTAGCTGCTAACCCAACGTCCTTGGTGGCTAGCTAGCTTGTTTCACAGCTAAATCATTATGTGTGTGTGTGTGTGTGTGAGAGAGAGAGAGAGAGAGAGAGAGAGAGAGAGAGTGCGTGAGCATGTTTTGATATCGTCATTCAACTAACGTTAGCTAATCACTTCAATTTGGCTTTAGGTGATTAAAGCATAATAGCAACCAAAAAAATAAAGATGGACATAAGGAAGTTTTTTTTACAAAAAGTCAAAGTGTAAGTAGGAAGATGTTATTAAAGTAATAAACACAATTGATAATGATTCTCATAGCAAATGAAAAAATAATTTACTAATGAAGTTAACAGAGTCATACTTTCTCTCTAAACAGCATGCATCAATTTATCATTTTATCAGGCGAGTGAAGCAGTGCAGCCTGGTAAAAGCAGTACAGAGGCAGGTGGAGCAACAGGGTCGCAGGTGGGGTCTGTAATGGCTTAGTGATTATAACAGTGAAAGTGTTAGACTCAGTTTTGAGATATATTATTGTTTGAGGCACATTGTGATATAATAGTAGGCTAATGCTGTATAGTAATACTCAGCAAATAAAGTTAGCATAGCCATATATTTTCTCTCTATATGGCATGCATCAATTTATTATTTTATCAGGTGAATGAAGCAATGCACCCAGGTACGAGCAGCAGCACAGACACAGGAGTGGCAGGCAGAGCACGTGAGCGTGCATGTGCTCATGCTTGTAGCGCCAGGGGTATTGGTAGCTTACAGTAAGGCTGGGATAGGTTATAATTCAGGTTATTAGTAATTCTACAGCAGGGATGTCAAACCAGCTTCCAGGAGGGACACTTTATCATAGTGTTTTAAGTGTATACCAGCCAACTTCATGTCAATCAAACTGTCCTCGATTCATGTCCAGCATTCATTTCAAGCCACCAGAAGTTACCATTTAATAGCTGTCTACTAAAAAATTTCTTCCCGGGAGGGCATGCCCCCGAACCCCACTAGCGACCGTGACTCCGCCCCCCTACAAAATTGTGTCCCCACCAATGTTCAAACCAAACCTACGCCCTTGACCTCCGGAATGAAGCAACCGGAGGTGGATGGAAAGACTCAATATTGCAGCTACCGGGGCATGCAAGACTCCATATCGTAGATACCGGGCATGCAATTATATATATATATATATATATATATATATATATATATATATATATATATATATATATATATATATATATATATATATATATATATATATATATATATGATGGAGAGGCATATTCCCATTCCCTTAATAGTTAGGATGGTATTTACTCGCGCATACACTCTAAATCTGGGGTTGATACTGTGGAGGAAGCTTTTAAGGTGCTTCGAAGAACCTTTTTACTAGGGTTCCATGAGGAACCTTACAAATAAGGATCTTTTCAGAACCTCAAGGTTCTACTTGGAACCTTTTATGTTTATTTACAAACTTACATGCATAATATTATATATATATATATATATATATATATATATATATATATATATATATATATATATATAATATGCGTGTCTGCATAATTTGTCTGGTTAAATAACATGCTAGGAATTACTGGTTTGCAATATCAATAAAAACAAAGAAATACTTTTTATAGAAACCCTTTATTACGGTTAGAGCAATAAAATAAATAAATACAGTATAGGAGTTATACTTTTAATTATAACACATAAATGCATACAAATAAAACAGTCTGTATATGTTTCATTACCCTTAGAATAACAACATATATATATATATTAATGTTATTTTTTTTTTATTTTTTTTTTTGGATGTTTGGAGTTTTACTCGCGCATAGTTTTGTATGTTATTTCCGAATTTCTCCTTAGACATGTCTGAAGGGGACACTGTATTAGTTAAAACGTGAATTAACGTATTAAAACGTGTTAACTGTGAGCAGTTACCTTGGGATTACACACCAGGTTCAGACGCATTGAATGGACTAATGTATCCGCAGGCGACCTAAGACTCACCGTTTCAACGGTGTCAGTAGTGCTCAACAGAAAATAATGCATACAGAAAAATATTGTATACTGGCCATGGGCTTTGGTTTTCCCCAGCGCCGTAACTAAGCATTTAGCTACCGGGGCATGCAAATATATATATATATATATATATATATATATATATATATATATATATATATATATATATATATATATATTTATAAATTGCATGGACCTCCGGAATGAAGCAACCGGAGGTGGATGGAAAGACTCAATATTGCCTCTACTGGGGCATGCAAGACTCCATATCGTAGATACCGGGCATGCAATTATATATATATATATATATATATATATATATATATATATATATATATATATATATATATATATATATATATATATATATATTATTGTTTTTTTTTTTCTTTTTTTTTTTTTTTTTTGGATGTTAGGAGTTAGGATGGTATTTACTCGCGCATAGTTTTGTATGTTATTTCCGAATTTCTCCTTTAACATGTCTGAAGGGGACACTGTATTACTTAAAACGTGAATTAACGTATTAAAACGTGTTAACTGTGAGCAGTTACCTTGGGATTACACACCAGGTTCAGCCGCATTGATTGGACTAATGTATCCGCAGGCGACCTAAGACTCACCGTTTCCACGGTGTCAGTAGTGCTCAACAGAAAATAATGCATACAGAAAAATATTGTATGCTGGCCATGGGCTTTGGTTAGCATACAGTGTCCCCTTCAGACACTAAACAGTGGCCTACAGTTTTATGTTTGTCTGAAAAAAACAACTACAATTGGTATTTTTAATAATCATTAACATGTTCATTATTTCAATATACAAACATGCAGTATTTTGCAATTATTTAAATCCAATCTTCTCCACTGCAGTTAAACTATGGTTGTTTTTCCTATGCACTTGACAGTGGTGGTGGGTGTTTTTGCCAAAAACTGCTTTAAGTGTGTGATGCAGTGTTGTAAGATTTATTGACATTATGTTGATAATCAGAACAACAGGGTTCACTAACCTCGACTAGGTCAGGGTTAACACAGTTGAGCTCAGATGAAACAGCCCATTTGCAATGTACAGTACTGGGTGGCTATTGGTCATTCAGCAGTGTGATGCAAATACCTGCAGTTACCACAAAGCGCTGACCTGAGCACACTTGCTCATTTGCTATTCTAGTTTTCTCCCTGGGATGCTCGTACTTAAATATTTAATATAAATGGACTTTAGTTGGTATATAGGGGGCTGGTGTCTATAGAGTTAACACAAACTGTTTTACAATTTCTGAAAATGAAATTAATAAGTTGTGAGCGATGGGGATATAAATAGGCCCAATTAATCCCACACCTGCCGCACACCTTCTGTGAATGATGCAATTGTCAGCAAATGATTTACTGACCATCCCAATATAATTTAGGAGCAAAAGAAACATCTGTAATTGGCGTAATTACAGGGATTAATTATAGCATTGTTTCTTTACCGAATATCTCAATCGTCCTGCCTGGGGACAGACGTGAAGTTGTGTATATATACATTTAGTGTGCCCAATTATTTTACCCCCGATTTTCTCCCCAATTTGGAATGTCCAATTATTTTTTCTCCTCATCGCAGCAATTCCTTACACAGCTCAGGAGATCCAAAGGTTCAGTGGGCGTCCTCCGATCCCACAACCAAACTATTATCCTCTTTTACACCCAGGAACTCGAGAGCGGATGTCAGCGAGCTACTGACCTCTGGAGGACAAAGGCCAGCCCTGCAGGTGTCCGCTTTTGAGCTCACAGGGCGCCTGGCCAGCAGGGTTCACTGTAGCGCAATGAGGAGAAACAGTCCCTTTTGTTTTTGCTTCCCTAACCCACGGGAGTGCCAGAGCCAATGTTACGCTCCCTTTGGAATTCACAGCGAAGACCGACAACTTTGCACAGCCAGGACGCGAACCTGTGCTGTATGACCACACAACCACGCTTTTACCAGGTGAGCCACTCGAGGACCCCCTGATAGTGTTTTTGAGGTTAAGATTCATTTAAAAGTTATAACTAGCTCTTTATTTTATATATATATATATATATATATATTGCACCAGGATTGGTGAACAAAAGGAAAAGTGAAACGAAGAAACTGTAAAAAGTGACGACTGGACACCAACCACTAAAAGCTGGTAATTTTAAACTTTAAAGAGATAGTTTATACCCTCTAAGCGGGCAATTTCTAATCTCTTTATTCATGCCACTGTCTGGTGCTCCAAGGGAGACTACAGTTGGATTTTTATACCAGCTCTGTTATCCCCAGCTGGGGATGAAATCCATTGCGAAGGGGATGAAGTGGAGGTGGCTGTACACACACACACACAATTTGTTACAAACTGTTTATCCAATTGACAGGAAACTTAGCATCAACATTATAGAGTATACATTAATGATAATATACAAGATTGTGAATGTCACACAGTTTTACATACATCTGGATAATCCCTCATCAGACTGTGATTAAACATTTCATTGCTAATTCTTATTCTATCCTGTACATACTGTTGATATGTCATGTTCATCGTTTAGAGTTTACGTGTCAGGAGATGTATATGTATATATAAGCATAGGCAAATTGTAAGCATGGCAAATTCTTTATTGAGATTTAGTAATGTCTTTCTCAAAGAGACCCAAGTGTAAATGTTTGTCGTAAGCACCATGGATAATAGCATTTACATAATGTCCCGTGACAAGAAATTACATCTAAAATACAAATGTATTTTTTTCAGATTTGTAAAAAAAGACCTGCTTCTCCTGGTGTTGTATCCTTGCTGGACGGAGATGGTGAAGATGCTGGAGGCGGCCAAGCCAGCACAGTATGGGGTAGATTTGACAAGGGACAAGAAAAGGTAATTAGAATTACAACGTGATGTTTAGGAACCTGCATTAGAGAGACAGATAGATTCAAATTATTATTTTTCTCTGTCCCCTTACATTTGTATGCTGTTTGAAATCATATTTTTGTAATAATCTGTGTTCAGGATATGCCATAGACCTAGGTTAGATGAGCCCAAATGTCTTTATATCAGTAGTAACTGTGTATAGCCAGGTATACAATCGGAAACTTAATTCACTTTTGAGTTATTGTCTATGTTTGGTACACAGCTTATCTTCCTGATTTTATTTTTATTTTTTTTAACTTAGGTTCCATTACCAGTGCTGTCCCATAAAAATGAACCATTTTCCTGCCACATTGTTTCACCCTCTGGACATATCAATGATTCAGATCTTTTACACATATCCATCTTATATGGATGTTTTGTGTTTTGTTTATAAAAAATGTGTAAATGTGTAAAGGACTAGGGGTTGTGGTGTTTGTCTGAAGTAAGAGAGTGGTGGTGTAACATCAAATCATTTGCAGCACGAATAAGTCACAGTCACTGGCCATGTCATGCACACTTATTTCTAACTCATTGGTTGATCGAAAATAAGTTTAACATGCAATGGAGTAGTTCATTGGTTTTATACGCTCCCTTTAAAGATGTAATAAACAATCTCATCCAGTGGGATCTCTTTTCAGAGTGTGCAGTAGCAGAAGGGGATTGTGGGAATGTGTGGAGCTAAGGAAGGTAGAAGGAGATGCGCAGTAGAAACCCTGGGATATGTTTACACAATGAACTAATTTGTGGATGAATATCGTTGGTGTTAATTAAAGTTAATAAGACAAAATACCAGGTGGGGGCACCATTAGAGCGCGTCGGTGTGGACATCTTAGGGCCGTTTCCACGGACGGAGGGGGGCAACCGGTACGTCCTGGTGGCCATGGATTACTTTACTAAATGGCCCGAGGCGTACGCAGTCCCCGATCAGAGCGCGACTACCTGCGCGGAGGCACTGCTGGAAGGCATGTTCTGCCGGTTTGGGGTTCCCGAGGAGCTACACAGTGACCAGGGGCGTAACTTTGAAGCGCAGGTGTTTGGTGAGGTGTGCAGGCGGCTGGGTATTAAGAAAACCAGGACGACCCCACTACACCCACAGAGCGATGGATTGGTGGAGCGGTTTAACCGCACCCTTGCCACCCAGCTGACCATGTGGACCTCCCAGCACCAGCGTGACTGGGATCAATGCTTGCCCTTGGTCCTAATGGCCTACCGGACTGCAGTGCATGAATCTACAGGGTGCAAGCCAGCGGCTCTTATGTTTGGGAGAGAGCTCCGCACCCCAGTGGACCTTGTGTTTGGCCGGCCACCTCAGCTCCACACTCCGGAACCTACCGGCCCGGAATACCTCCAGCAGCTACAGGACCGATTGGACACTGCCCATGTTTACGCTCGGAAGCACCTCACCTCAGCTGGCCAGCGCCAGAAACGGGCATACGATACTCACTGCCCTCGGCGAAGAAAGGGACTCTGCCCCAAGCTGGCCAGTAACTGGGAGGGCCCCTGTGTTGTTCTGGAGAGGCTCTCCGAGGTGACTTCTCGAGTGCGGCTGCGGACCCGTAGCCGGGCAGTTGTGCTCCACCAAGACCGCTTGGCCCCCTACCGCCCCGGAACAAACTCGGCTGTCCCTGCAGCCAGCCCGGAGGCCGGCTCCCAGGACAGGGAAAGCGCTTCCCCCTTGCAACCACCGAATAGTTCACCAGCTGGTGGCCCAGGTAGGAGCATTCCGGCTCCAGCTGACTCCCAGCCCGCTGCACCTGTGCTCCAGCGCGGCCAGCGTATCCGTCGACCACCCCCGGGACTCTCTGACTTTGTGAGACATTAAGTGTTGGGCCAGCGGGACGTTCGGCCCTAAGATGGGGGCTGTGTAACGGGCACGGCTGGACTGACTCGCCGTTGCCACCTGTCGTCGAATAGGGCGCTGTGCCCGGAGCCAGTCCCCTACATTTGGTTAATGTGCAGCCGTGGATGCTGGGAGTACGAACTATGGTAGGGGAGAAACTGAATTATTGTTGTTGTGTTTATTTGTTGTTACTGTAAAAGTTTGCGTACTGTTCTATGCATTTCCCTGTAATTGTTATTACCCTTCCGGTGTTGTTTGATATATATGTGAATGTCACCCTGAGAGGCAGAGTAGTGCTCTGGTGTGGGGAAGGGCTGTGTGTGTGTGTTCATAGAGGGCGCTGACTTGCTGTTAGCTGCTTAATAAACTGCATTACCTAAAAGAGCTATTGTGTGCGTGTCTCCGTTAATCCCTGTGCTCGCTACAATATATATATATATATATATATATATATATATATATATATATATATATATATATATATAATTGCGATATGGAGTCTTGCATGCCCCGGTAGCTACGAAATGGAGTCTTACCATCCACCTCAGGTTGCTTCAACCGGAGGTGCATGCAATGATATATATCTTATTGTATTACTTGTATTGTAACGCTTGAAATGTTTTTGCTTACGATTGTAAGTCGCCCTGGATAAGGGCGTCTGCTAAGAAATAAATAATAATAATAATAATAATATATATGCATGCCCCGGCAGCTAAATGCTTAGTTACGGCGCTGGGCAAAACCAAAGCCCATGGCCAGTATACAATATTTTTCTGTATGCATTCTTTTCTGTTGAGCACTACTGACACCGTTGAAAGGGTGAGTCTTAGGTCGCCTGTGGATACATTAGTCCAATCAATGCGTCTGAACCTGCATGCGCGAGTAAATACCATCCTAACTCCTAACATCCAAAAAAAAAAAATATAACAAGTAGTGGAGTAGTGGTTAGAGCTCTGGACTCTTGACCGGAGGGTCATGGGTTCAATCACTGGTGTAGGACACTGCTGCTGTACAATTGAGCAAGGTACATTACCTAGATTGCTCCAGTAAAAACCCAACTGTATAAATGGGTAATTGTAGTAAAAATACTGTGATATCTTGTAACAATTGTAAGTCGCCCTGGATAAGGGCGTCTGCTAAGAAATAAATAATAATAATAGTAATAATATATATATATATATATATATATATATATATATATATATATATATATATATATATATATATATATATATATATATATATATATATATATATAATTGCATGCCCCGGTAGCTACGATATGGAGTCTTGCATGCCCGGGATATATATATATATATATATGCCCCGGTAGCTAAATGCTTAGTTACGGCGCTGGGCAAAACCAAAGCCTATGGCCAGTATACAATATTTTTCTGTATGCATTCTTTTCTGTTGAGCACTACTGACACCGTCCCCCCCCCCCCCCCCCAGATTTCTGCCAGGCAGTGGCTTAGCCACTGTGTTAGGGTCGTTCACACTGAAACATGTGTAAGAAATTGCAATATTGTTATATTTTTCGCTTCCCATTATAGCGGGGCGGACGTGGCATGGGCGGCGCTGATTTTTCTTTTCGCTCACGGAAATAACTTTTTTATTTACCGCGTTGCTATCAACAAATGAGAATACATAAGCAAGCTGTACTTGCTCAACCCCAAACACAGATGCATGAAACATATATGCTATCATTACTGTATATGCTATGTAGCCTAGCTACTACACACATAGATGTGGTAGAGGACATCTACTATGTAATGAGTAGCCTATGTATTTACATAGAATGCACTCGCCTCATGACATATCTTATTGCCAGCTGACCTCTCCAGCAGCCAGCCTACTAATAAGATTATTATTTTTCACGGATTGTGCAGCCAGCTTCATCAAGGGACGGTAACCAAGTCCATCCAGGTCTTGGAGATGGAGTGGTAAATGTACAACCTGTTATTAATTGAATAACTAAAGAAATAAATCAGAATGAAAACAGTTCTGGACGCTGCTGAGAGAAAACCGGCAAAACTGTTTCAATTCCTGAGTTCGATTACCTACTTGTTTTCATTCTGATTATTTGTTTAGGCTACAACGTGTCCGTCAGCGAATGTCAGTGCAGTGTGATACCAAAAAAAAATGAGTGGTTGGATTTGCTGTCAATCAACCAAGTTTTTTGTTGGATCAGCTGTTTGTACATGTTTTTGTGTTTAAAGGCGCTGTAGTTATACAATGTAGTTAATGCAACTGTGTACACAAGTCCCTCCTCCCCCGAACCTCCAGAAGATTAGGTACCATCGGCAGTCCTGCGTCAGTCAAAGAGTAATTACATTAGTCAGGATTTGTGAAATTAAATAAAATGGTTTGCTTTGCTTTGCTTTGAACACCAAATGTGAAATGAACAACCATAAGTACGAATGAAATTATATATAGTTACTTATTATCATAATGTGAAATTGAAATCTGATGCGCATGTTAAAAGTTCAAGTCCTTTGCTTCGTATTTCCTTTTTAGTTTTTAAACGGAAGTGTTCTGAACTGAATCTCTCTTTTTAACTATTTTGCACAACAGTGTATTTGGTTATTGGATCTTCTGTTAAAAAAAAAAAAGTTCTTTATTTTTCGAAAATAAAACGTCAATGCACTAATAAGAAATCAGGTTGCCAATTTCACCACTGTGACTATTCACCTTAAAAAAGTTACCATTGCCACCCTCTCCCGAAAAAAAATCCTGGCTACGCCACTGTTGCCAGGGTTTATTATTTAAAAATGCGCAGTTTATTTCAAACTTTCAAAACATAATAACATAACAAAGAGTGTCTAAGACCCTTCACCGTTATATTTGTTCTCGTGTGAGACTTTCACTTTTTCAGTCAGCGAAAATATGTGCTAAAACGGAGTGAATTTGAGCCCTGTTAAAATGGCAAAAATACAGCTACGTTTGGAGTTTTTCTACAACAAAAAAGCTAAACCTCCAACGCCAGAGACATCAACAGAAACCGAACCTGACTCTTCTGTAGTTCTGTGCTGTGCCCCACCAGTTTTTCAAGCCATGAGTCGCCAATGGGCGGGGTTAACCAAATAATTTAAAGTGGGTGGGGCTAACCACATCATTTCATAAACCTTACTTGTTGTGCACTTCCATTTACTATATCGGTATCAGGGATATTATTTAAATAGTTCACACTTGGGTAAGAAAAGAATAGTATTATTATTTGTTTATTTTAGCAGACGCCTTTATCCAAGGCGACTTACAGAGACTAGGGTGTGTGAACTATGCATCAGCTGCAGAGTCACTTACAATTACGTCTCACCCAAAAGACAGAGCACAAGGAGGTTAAGTGACTTGCTCAGGATCACACAATGAGTCAGTGGCTGAGGTGGGATTTGAACCGGGAACCTGGTTACAAGCCCTGTTCTTTAACCACTGGACCACACAGCCTAATACAACATTTATATAAAATATATTAAAATATCATGATATAACAAGATTTGTTTAAATGATTATCCAGATACAGTATAATATACATAAGAAATTGAAATTGACTTTCAGCACACACACAAAAAAAGAAAGTAAAACATCTTTGGTGATCTGGGAGAGGAGAGTGCTGCAAGTTCCTTATTATTTCAGTGTTTCAGCCACACCTAATAAGATTGCATGAATGGCATTAACACATGCTCACAGTCCCTACACTGGGTAGAATGGAATTGCTCTTCCTGTGAAATGAGAAAACGTTTTTCACAGTAATCATTACCCAACATCCTTTGAAGACCTGCAGCAACATATAGGCAAGGTTGATAAGGACTTCAGTTAAAATTCTGGTCTACCTGGATTAGTTTCTTGTGGTTTTACCCTAGAAGATAAATATCTAGAATATGGGAATATTGCCTGCAAGTGAGTAAAATGTTTTTCTTTCTTACGTTAGAAGTTGTTTCACCTTGAATGGAACTACCATATATTTGCAGAAATTAACTTTCAATGGATACTATGTCTCAAGTTAGAAATACAAGTTTCATTAGAGTTAATTTTGTTCAGTTTAAATAATAAGTAATGCAAATAAATACATAGTTTTAAGAATACAATTTTATCTATTTCTACCAACCTTCATTGTTTTGTCTGTTTCAGACCCCTCTACATAGGGGCAGGAATAGCCACAGTCAGTGTGACCACAAGCAGGCAGACAAGCAGCAGTGACCTCATCTTCAGAGCTCAACACTGAACCACAAGCATGTTGCAGGATGTTATATAGCAGTTTAGCTTAGGGCTCCTCTCAATTTCAAAAACCTCACAAAACAGCAAGAGAATGATATAGCAGTTTGGTGTACTGTAAAGCCTATAAAGTGAGATTTGGAGTGAAGATCTTTTACGAATGTTGAAGTATTGATGGATTAAATAATACTTAATATTTATGTAACTTCTGGACTTACAGAGACTAGGGTGAGTGAACTATGCATCAGCTGCATAATGGATTTAATTATGAGTTTTTGCCACTGAACAACACAAAAAAGTCCATAATGTCAAAGTGAAAAATAAAATCTACAAATTGTTCTAAATTAATTACAAATACAAAACAGAAAATAATTGATTGCATAAGTATTCACCCCCTTGAGTCAATATTTGGTAGAGGCACCTTTGGCAGCAATTACAGCCACGAGTCTATTTGTATAAGTCTCTACCAGCTTTGCACATCTGGACACTGCAATTTTTGCATCTTCACGAGCTTTCCAGGCCCTGACGCAGAGAAGCATCCCCATAGCATGATGCTGCCACCACCATGCTTCACGGTAGGGATGGTGTTCTCAGGATGATGTGCGGTGTTAGGCTTGCGCCAAACATAGCGCTTAGCGTTGTAGCCAAAAAGCTCTATTTTGGTCTCATCACACCATAAAATCTTCTTCCACTTGGTCTCAGAGTCTCCCACATGCCTTCTGGCAAACTCTAGCCGAGATTTGATGCAAGTTTTTTTCAACAATGGCTTTCTTTTTGCCACTCTCCCATAAAGGCCAGTTTTGTAAAGCACCCGGGCTATTGTTGCCGTATGCACAGTGTCTCCCAGCTCAGCCGTGGAAGACTGTAACTCCTTTAGAGTTGCCATAGGCCTCTTGGTGGCCTCCCTGGCTAGTGCCCTTCTCGCCCGGATACTCAGTTTTTGAGGACAGCCTTTTCTAGACAGATTCACAGTTGTGCCATATTCTCTCCATTTCTTAATAATGGACTTTACTGTGCTCCGGGGGATATTCAATGCCTTGGAAATGTTCTTATATCCTACCCGATTGGTGCTTTTGAAGAACCTTATTCCGGATTTGCTTTGAATGTTCCTTCATCTTCATGATGTAGTTTTTGTTAGGAAATGTACTAACCAACTGTGGGACCTCCCAGAGACAGGTGTATTTAACCTGAAATCATGTGAAACACCTTAATTGCACACAGGTGGACACCATTCAACTAATTATGTGACTTCTAAAGACAATTGGTTGCACCAGAGCTTATTTAGGTGTGTCATAGCAAAGGGAGTGAATACTTATGCAATCAATTATTTTCAGTTTTATATTTGTAATTAATTTAGAACAATTTGTAGATTTTATTTTTCACTTTTCACTTTTTGTGTTGATCAGTAGCAAAAACTCCTAATTAAATCCATTTTGATTCCATTTGTAACACAATAAAATGTGGAAAAGTCCAAGGGGGGTGAATACTTTTGAGTGTCACTGTGTGTATATATATATATATATATATATATATATATATATATATATATATATATATATATATATATATATATATATAATGATAAGTCAGTCCGTCCTATAACCTCCAGATGTCCACATGACCAAATACAAATTCCCCATAAACTGATCTAAAGAATAAATAAGTTATTAACACATTAACTATTGGCTAATGAGTAATTATAGCTATAGAAATTGAGGCAATCAAGGCTTTTGGTTTTAGAAAAAGAAAAAAAACATGACTGTGCCAGATTACAAAATGTACATCAGTACCCATTTGCAGTCATGCACTGTGACGACAATATATTTTTCATAATCTGCCATTTATCTTTAGAACATTATAGAAAGGCTTTAGTAGACAGACATTTGAAATTACTGAAAAAAGAGATCTTAAAGTTGCAACCCTTAGCATATAGATGAATAATTTCCCTGATGTTAAAAACCAAATTGCAACCAGAGATATATTTTTTTAAAATATTGCTCGAGCAGGAATATGTATTTTAAAGATCCTCAAGGAGGCTAGTAATCCAAGATTCAGGGCCACACTGTAAATGGCACTGCCTATATCTTGAAGAAATACTTAAATAAAAATATTATAATAGAAATCCCAAATCCAAGAAAGAAGATAACCACTCTAATTTTTTTAAGCCTTTAAGAAATTGGATTTAAAGCTTGATTAGTCATTAGCCCTTTCTGTGTGTTAATTCATCATGTCAAAATTGGTAATGTTTAATTATTGTTAATTACACATATTAGGTGTACTCCACTAACATTGTGTGGTTGTAGGACTAATTTACAGGTCAGAAAACCTTTAAAAGATTGCATGAAATTCTCAAGGACTTATTCAAGTGTTAAAGCTTTGTGAACACAACAAAACAGCTGTCAAAAGCATTCTGTCTTAAAAAGACATAAATCCATTAAAATGAACACCCTCCCACCAACCCACATCCTTCACACACATGCATATACACAAACACACACAAGAAGAATACCAATTTCAAAAGATACCAAAATAAACTCAAGAACAAAGTGATTTTTATTTTTGTTCTTTATTAAAATGTCTTCATCTAGACAATGTGGGGAAGCTATAAAAAAAGGCCAACAAGATGCTCGGATATATTGTGATAAGTGTTGAATTTAAATCAAGGGAAGTAATGTTAAAACTTTACAATGCATTAGTAAGACCTCATCTAGAATATTGTGTTCAGTTCTGGTCACCTCGTTACAAAAAGGATATTGCTGCTCAAGAAAGAGTGCAAAGAAGAGCGACCAGAATTATCCTGGGTTTAAAAGGCATGTCGTATGCAGACAGGCTAAAAGAATTGAATCTATTCAGTCTCGAACAAAGAAGACTACGCGGTGATCTGATTCAAGCATTCAAAATGCTAAAAGGTATTGACAATGTCGACCCAGGGGACTTTTTCGACAAGGACCAGGAGTCACAAATGGAGATTAGATAAAGGGGCATTCAGAACAGAAAATAGGAGGCACTTTTCTACACAGAGAATTGTGAGGGTCTGGAACCCGCTCCCCAGTAATGTTGTTGAAGCCGACACCCTGGGATCCTTCAAGAAGCTGCTTGATGAGATTCTGGGATCAATAAGCTACTAACAACCAAAAGAGCAAGATGGGCCGAATGGCCTCCTCTCGTTTGTAAACTTTCTTATGTTCTTAAAATGTTTGTTTACTTAGGCATGAGCATGCTGTATATGCTATCCTGACACAGATACATGATTTACTAGCGCAGGATTAAAAAAAAAAAAAAAAAAAGAACAATATTTGGTTATCAGGCCAACATGCATTTGACTGTGATTTTTCTGCACTTCGACTGGCAGGATCACGACGTCACTTGTTGGATCCACCTTCACATTAGGACAGGATCAGCTGTATGCTGGGGAAAGGTGAGAATCCTTTTAATAAAACTTCCCATGTAGTTTGTTTAATGTTTGGTATCACTTATCCTCAAAATGGGCAAAATCTGCTACGATCACAAGATATATGGTGTCTGATTTAGTTGCTTGATAAGGAAGAAATCTAGATGGTGCTATTTTTTCATCAGCGTGTGTCAACATTCTATAGAACCATTGAATAGTAGACCCCTCTATCTGGTAAATAGGGGCATATTAATCAAGCTTGTAAAAACTGAAGCATTTCACTTTTTTTTTTTTTTTATAAATTTAGTCGTTGCCAATTATTTTTTATTATTTTCTCCCCAATTTGGAATGGCCAATTATTTTATTATGCTCAGCTCACCGCTACCACCCCAGGGCTGACTCTGGAGGGCGAAGACAAACACACGCTGTCCTCCGAAGCGTGGGCCAATTGAGCGCCGCCCCCTGGGAGCTCCCATCCTCGGTCGGCAAAGGAATAGCCTGGACTCGAACTCGCGATGTCCAGACTATAGGGCACATCCTGCACTGCACGTGGAGTGCCTTTACTGGATGCGCCACTCGGGACCCCCGGCATTTCACTTATTGTTCATTACAATGGATTTTGTATCATCCCGCAACCACGCTGGGTTTCACTGAGGTCATTGTGATAGAGCTGATTGTTTTAATATTTTCAATATTGTTTTTCAAAGTGTGCAAAATCAGTTTTTCCTGTTGCTATGGCCAACGGTTTCATCCTAGGAATCTGAAAAATAGTAATGGCATTTGCAAAGTTGTTTCTATTATCAATAATTGTATTAAGAGTTCCAAAATAATGCAATGTAAACAAAAACTGACAAGTTTAAATATCTTTTAATTGATTTTTAAAAAACAAATTAAAAAAATGGACTAACTGAAGGTGACATGTTTTCTGATTGATTTGGTAATGAAGTGCCACATAACACTGCAGTCTAGGGAATGGCTACAGGAAAGATAACTTACTGTTACAGGAGCCTCCTTTTTAGCTGATATTACAGATAGGCAGCCCAGACAAGGTCTTGGACGTCTCTTTGGGTTGGCTTCGAATTGTCTCTTTTCTCTGATCGGAATGTCTGGAGGGGAGGTGGCCTTCTGGTAAGATAGCAATAAGATTTAAAAAATGACATCTCTGTAAAAATTAAAAAAGGCAGTACCCCACCATCAAGTATAATTTTACACTAAAATATTTTGTCTTATTAACTTTAATTAACACCAACGATATTCATCCACAAATTAGTTCATTGTGTAAACATATCCCAGGGTTTCTACTGCGCATCTCCTTCTACCTTCCTTAGCTCCACACATTCCCACAATCCCCTTCTGCTACTGCACACTCTGAAAAGAGATCCCACTGGATGAGATTGTTTATTACATCTTTAAAGGGAGCGTATAAAACCAATGAACTACTCCATTGCATGTTAAACTTATTTTCGATCAACCAATGAGTTAGAAATAAGTGTGCATGACATGGCCAGTGACTGTGACTTATTCGTGCTGCAAATGATTTGATGTTACACCACCACTCTCTTACTTCAGACAAACACCACAACCCCTAGTCCTTTACACATTTACACATTTTTTATAAACAAAACACAAAACATCCATATAAGATGGATATGTGTAAAAGATCTGAATCATTGATATGTCCAGAGGGTGAAACAATGTGGCAGGAAAATGGTTCATTTTTATGGGACAGCACTGGTAATGGAACCTAAGTTAAAAAAAATAAAAATAAAATCAGGAAGATAAGCTGTGTACCAAACATAGACAATAACTCAAAAGTGAATTAAGTTTCCGATTGTATACCTGGCTATACACAGTTACTACTGATATAAAGACATTTTGGCTCATCTAACCTAGGTCTATGGCATATCCTGAAAACAGATTATTACAAAAATATGATTTCAAACAGCATACAAATGTAAGGGGACAGAGAAAAATAATAATTTGAATCTATCTGTCTCTCTAATGCGGGTTCCTAAACATCACGTTGTAATTCTAATTACCTTTTCTTGTCCCTTGTCAAATCTACCCCATACTGTGCTGGCTTGGCCGCCTCCAGCATCTTCACCATCTCCGTCCAGCAAGGATACAACACCAGGAGAAGCAGGTCTTTTTTTACAAATCTGAAAAAAATACATTTGTATTTTAGATGTAATTTCTTGTCACGGGACATTATGTAAATGCTATTATCCATGGTGATTACGACAAACATTTACACTTGGGTCTCTTTGAGAAAGACATTACTAAATCTCAACAAAGAATTTGCCATGCTTACAATTTGCCTATGCTTATGTATACATATACATCTCCTGCCACGTAAACTCTAAACGATGAACATGACATATCAACAGTATGTACAGGATAGAATAAGAATTAGCAATGAAATGTTTAATCACAGTCTGATGAGGGATTATCCAGATGTATGTAAAACTGTGTGACATTCACAATCTTGTATATTATCATTAATGTATACTCTATAATGTTGATGCTAAGTTTCCTGTCAATTGGATAAACAGTTTGTAACAAATTGTGTGTGTGTGTGTACAGCCACCTCCACTTCATCCCCTTCGCAATGGATTTCATCCCCAGCTGGGGATAACAGAGCTGGTATAAAAATCCAACTGTAGTCTCCCTTGGAGCACCAGACAGTGGCATGAATAAAGAGATTAGAAATTGCCCGCTTAGAGGGTATAAACTATCTCTTTAAAGTTTAAAATTACCAGCTTTTAGTGGTTGGTGTCCAGTCGTCACTTTTTACAGTTTCTTCGTTTCACTTTTCCTTTTGTTCACTCATCCTGGTGCAATATATATATATATATATATATATATATATATATATATATATATATATATATATATATATATATAAAATAAAGAGCTAGTTATAACTTTTAAATGAATCTTAACCTCAAAAACACTATCAGGGGGTCCTCGAGTGGCTCACCTGGTAAAAGCGTGGTTGTGTGGTCATACAGCACAGGTTCGCGTCCTGGCTGTGCAAAGTTGTCGGTCTTCGCTGTGAATTCCAAAGGGAGCGTAACATTGGCTCTGGCACTCCCGTGGGTTAGGGAAGCAAAAACAAAAGGGACTGTTTCTCCTCATTGCGCTACAGTGAACCCTGCTGGCCAGGCTCAAAAGCGGACACCTGCAGGGCTGGCCTTTGTCCTCCAGAGGTCAGTAGCTCGCTGACATCCGCTCTCGAGTTCCTGGGTGTAAAAGAGGATAATAGTTTGGTTGTGGGATCGGAGGACGCCCACTGAACCTTTGGATCTCCTGAGCTGTGTAAGGAATTGCTGCGATGAGGAGAAAAAATAATTGGACATTCCAAATTGGGGAGAAAATCGGGGGTAAAATAATTGGGCACACTAAATGTATATATACATAACTTCACGTCTGTCCCCAGGCAGGACGATTGAGATATTCGGTAAAGAAACAATGCTATAATTAATCCCTGTAATTACGCCAATTACAGATGTTTCTTTTGCTCCTAAATTATATTGGGATGGTCAGTAAATCATTTGCTGACAATTGCATCATTCACAGAAGGTGTGCGGCAGGTGTGGGATTAATTGGGCCTATTTATATCCCCATCGCTCACAACTTAATTTCATTTTCAGAAATTGTAAAACAGTTTGTGTTAACTCTATAGACACCAGCCCCCTATATACCAACTAAAGTCCATTTATATTAAATATTTAAGTACGAGCATCCCAGGGAGAAAACTAGAATAGCAAATGAGCAAGTGTGCTCAGGTCAGCACTTTGTGGTAACTGCAGGTATTTGCATCACACTGCTGAATGACCAATAGCCACCCAGTACTGTACATTGCAAATGGGCTGTTTCATCTGAGCTCAACTGTGTTAACCCTGACCTAGTCGAGGTTGGTGAACCCTGTTGTTCTGATTATCAACATAATGTCAATAAATCTTACAAGACTGCATCACACACTTAAAGCAGTTTTTGGCAAAAACACCCACCACCACTGTCAAGTGCATAGGAAAAACAACCATAGTTTAACTGCAGTGGAGAAGATTGGATTTAAATATTTGCAAAATACTGCATGTTTGTATATTGAAATAATGAACATCTACGATATGGAGTCTTGCATGCCCCAGTAGAGGCAATATTGAGTCTTTCCATCCACCTCTGGTTGCTTCATTCCGGAGGTCCATGCAATTTATATATATATATATATATATATATATATATATATATATATATTTGCATGCCCCGGTAGCTAAATGCTTAGTTACGGCGCTGGGGAAAACCAAAGCCCATGGCCAGTATACAATATTTTTCTGTATGCATTATTTTCTGTTGAGCACTACTGACACCGTGGAAACGGTGAGTCTTAGGTCGCCTGCGGATACATTAGTCCATTCAATGCGTCTGAACCTGGTGTGTAATCCCAAGGTAACTGCTCACAGTTAACACGTTTTAATACGTTAATTCACGTTTTAAGTAATACAGTGTCCCCTTCAGACATGTCTAAGGAGAAATTCGGAAATAACATAAAAAACTATGCGCGAGTAAAACTCCAAACATCCAAAAAAAAAATAAAAAAAAAATAACATTAATATATATATATATATATAATTGCATGCCCGGTATCTACGATATGGAGTCTTGCATGCCCCGGTAGCTGCAATATTGAGTCTTTCCATCCACCTCCGGTTGCTTCATTCCGGAGGTCCATTATTATTATTATTATTTATTTCTTAGCAGACGCCCTTATCCAGGGCGACTTACAATCGTAAGCAAAAACATTTCAAGCGTTACAATACAAGTAATACAATAAGAGCAAGCAATACAATAAATTTTTTATCAAGTAAAGTACAAGTTTGACAAACCACAATTCAATAATACAGCAGGTAATAGTGATAGTTACATCAGGATGTGAGTAAATACAAAGTACTACAGGTTAAAAACTTGGCAGATTACAGTATTCTGAAGTACAGGATTAAATGCAGTAAAATAGGGGCTGATAAGAGCAAAATAAAGCACATTTACATGAAGGGTGATAGTGTCCCAGGATACAAACAGAGGAGTTCTACAGGTGCTCTTTGAAGAGGTGAGTCTTAAGGAGGCGCCGGAATGTGGTCAGGGACTGGGCAGTCCTGACATCTGTAGGAAGGTCATTCCACCACTGCGGAGCAAGGGTGGAGAAGGAGCGGGCTTTGGAGGCAGGGGGACGTAGCGGTGGTAGAGCTAGTCTTCTAGTGCAGGCGGAGCGGAGAGGTCGAGTGGGGGTGTAGGGAGAGATGAGGGTCTGGAGGTAGCTGGGTGCAGACTGGTCAAGGCATCTGTCCATGCAATTTATATATAGGACAGTCTTAGGTCGCCTGCGGATACATTAGTCCAATCAATGCGTCTGAACCTGGTGTGTAATCCCAAGGTAACTGCTCACAGTTAACGCGTTTTAATAGACAGATATATATATATATATGTATTTGCATGCCCCGGTAGCTAAATGCTTAGTTACGGCGCTGGGCAAAACCAAAGCCCATGGCCAGTATACAATATTTTTCTGTATGCATTATTTTCTGTTGAGCACTACTGACACCGTTGAAACGGTGAGTCTTAGGTCGCCTGCAGATACATTAGTCCAATCAATGCGTCTGAACCTGGTGTGTAATCCCAAAGTAACTGCTCACAGTTAACACGTTTTAATACGTTAATTCACGTTTTAAGTAATACAGTGTCCCCTTCAGACATGTTAAAGGAGAAATTCGGAAATAACATACAAAACTATGCGCGAGTAAATACCATCCTAACTCCTAACATCCAAAAAAAAAGAAAAAGAAAAAAAAAGAACAATTATATATATAGCTACCTAGATTGTATTGAATTAACAAAACAAATAATAATAATTAACTGAGAGGTATTGGAAGAAAAAATACACCTATTTTGTTTATAACTTTTAGAATGTTTGTATGCTGTAGCTGCAATATTGAGTCTTTCCATCCACCTCCGGTTGCTTCATTCCGGAGATCCATTCAATTTATATATATATATATATATATATATATATATATATATATATATATATATATATATATATTATATATTTGCATGCCCCGGTAGCTAAATGCTTAGTATTTACGGCGCTGGGCAAAACCAAAGCCCATGGCCAGTATTCAATATTGTAGCGAGCACAGGGATTAACAGAGACACGCACACAATAGCTCTTTTAGGTAATGCAGTTTAATAAGCAGCTAACAGCACGTCAGCGCCCTCCTCGAACACACACACACAGCCCTTCCCCACCCCAGAGCACTACTCTGCCTCTCAGGGTGACATTCACATATTTAACACATAACACAGGAAGGGTAATAACGATTACAGGAAAATGCATGAAATAATACTGGAACTTTTACAGGGACAACAATTAAACACAACAACAATAATTCAGTTTCTCCCCTACCATAGTTCGTACTCCCAGCATCCTCTGCTGCACATTAACCAAATGTAGGGGACTGGCTCCGGGCACAGCGCCTTATTCGCCGACAGGTGGCAACGGCGAGTCAGTCCAGCCGTGCCCGTTACACAGCCCCCTTCTTAGGGCCGAACGTCCCGTCGGCCCAACACTTAATGTCTCACAAAGTCCGAGAGTCCCGGGGGTGGTCGACGGATACGCTGGCCGCGCTGGAGCACAGGTGCAGCGGGCTGGGAGTCAGCTGGAGCCGGAATGCCCCTTCGTGGGCCACCAGCTGGTGAACTATTCGACTGCTGCAAGGGGGAAGCGCTTTCCCTGTCCTGGGAGCTGGCCTCCGGGCTGGCCGCAGGGACAACCGAGTTTGTTCCAGGGCGGTAGGGGGCCAAGCGGTCTTGGTGGAGCACAACCGCCCGGCTACGGGTCCGCAGCCGCACTCGATAAGTCACCTCAGAGAGCCTCTCCAGAACAACACAGGGGCCCTCCCAGTGACTGGCCAGCTTGGGGCAGAGTCCTTTTCTTCGCCGGGGGCAATGAACCCAGACCTGCTCCCCAGCTTGAAATCCCCGGCCCTTGCAGTGAGTATCGTATGCCCGTTTCTGACGCTGGCCAGCCGAGGTGAGGTGCTTCCGAGCATAAGCATGGGCAGTGTCCAATCGGTCCTGTAGCTGTTGGAGGTATTCCGGGCCGGCAGGTTCCGGAGTGTGGAGCTGAGGTGGCCTGCCGAACACAAGGTCCACTGGGGTGCGGAGCTCTCTCCCAAACATAAGAGCCGCTGGCGTGCACCCGGTAGATTCCTGCACTGCAGTCCGGTAGGCCATTAGGACCAAGGGCAAGCATTGATCCCAGTCACGCTGGTGCTGGGAGGTCCACATGGTCAGCTGGGTGGCAAGGGTGCGGTTGAACCGCTCCACCAATCCATCGCTCTGCGGGTGGAGTGGGGTCGTCCTGGTTTTCTTAATACCCAGCCGCCTGCACACCTCCCCGAACACCTGCGCTTCAAAGTTACGCCCCTGGTCACTGTGTAGCTCCTCGGGAACCCCAAACCGGCAGAACATGCCTTCCAGCAGTGCCTCCGCGCAGGTAGTTGCGCTCTGATCGGGGACTGCGTACGCCTCGGGCCATTTAGTAAAGTAATCCATGGCCACCAGGACGTACCGGTTGCCCCCCTCCGTCCGTGGGAACGGCCCTAAGATGTCCACACCGACGCGCTCTAATGGTGCCCCCACCTGGTACTGCTGGAGCGGGGCATGAGAGCGGTCCAAGGGGCCCTTCCGGGCGGTGCACTGGTCACAGCGTCGCACATACGTCTCCACATCACGTCGGCACCGCCCCCAGTAGAACCGCTCCCGAAGCCGACCCAGGGTCTTGGCAACGCCGAAGTGTCCAGTGGCTGGTCCGCCATGCACGGCTCGCAGGACGGTCTCTCGGAGAGCTTGAGGAACCACCACTTGTAGCTGCATGCGCCCGGTCGCAGGGTCTGTCCAGGCACGGTACAGCACACTTTCCCGGAGGCTCAAACATTCCCATTGCGCCAACAGTGCTTTTACCTCCGGGGAGAGGGCTGACACCGCATGTCTGGCTGGGCGCTGACCCGCCGATAACCAGCGGATCAGCGGTGCCAGCTCAGCGTCCAGACCCTGCTGACGCTGGATCTCCCCCGCTGGCAACTCGAGGGGGGTCTCCACAGCTACAGTGGCAGCACTTACTCGCTCCTCCACGTATCGCTGCGCCTCTCGCTCCTCCATCCGATGGCAGTGCTTACAGTCCTCCGAGAAGCAGGGGCGACGGGACAGGGCATCTGCATTATTGTGTAGGCGGCCAGCCCGGTGCTGGACGGAGTAGTCATACCCTTGCAGTGTCTCTATCCAGCGAGCCACCTGTCCTTCGGGCTCGCGGAAGTTGAGCAGCCACCGCAGGGAGGCATGATCCGTGCGCAGCTTGAATCTTCGCCCGTAGAGATAGGGACGAAAGTGGTGCACGGCCCGTACTACAGCCAACAGTTCCCGGCGAGTCACACAATAGTTCCGCTCTGTTTTACTAAGAGCCTGGCTGTAGTACGCGACCACTTGTTCCCCGTCCGGGCCTTCCTGGGCTAGTACTGCTCCGATCCCTACATCGCTCGCGTCCGTGTCCAGGATGAACGGTTTTTGGGGGTCAGGGAACGCCAAGACTGGGGCCTTCACAAGAGCCTCTCGCAATTCCCCAAAGGCAGCTGCGCAGTCGGTGTCCCAGCTGAACCGGCCCCCCTTCTCGGTCAGGCGGTGCAAGGGCCTGGCGATCTGAGCAAAGTCCTTCACAAAGCGGCGGTAATAAGACGCCAGGCCCAGAAAGCTACGCACCTCCGTCACAGTCCTGGGGACCGGCCAGTCCTTTACAGCAGTCACTTTAGCGGGGTCTGTGGCAATGCCGTCTGCCCCGACAACATGTCCGAGGAAGTGTGTTTCTCTTCTCAGCAGGTTGCACTTCCCAGGGTGAAGTTTCAAGCCAGCTCCACGGATGCGCTCGAACACAGTCTGCAAGTTTTGCAGTGCCGCCGAAAAGGTGGCGGTGTGCACCAGTAAGTCGTCCAGGTATACAACACAATGGGTCCGTGGAACTCCGGTGAGCACCCGCTCCATCAGGCGCTCGAACGTTGCTGGGGCATTGCACAGTCCAAAGGGCATCACTGAAAACTGCCACAGACCCTGGCCAATGGAGAATGCAGTTTTCTGACGTGCCTCAGGGGCCAGCTCGACCTGCCAGTATCCGCTGCGCAGGTCGAGGGAGCTGAACCAGCGGGAGCCTGCGATGTAGTCCAGAGCTTCATCGATTCTGGGAAGGGGGTACGAGTCCTTGTGGGTCACTGCATTCAGTTTGCGATAATCCACACAGAACCGCAGTGACCCGTCTTTTTTTTTTACTAGTAGGGCTGGCGCGGCCCAGGGGCTAGCCGATGGTTCAATTACCCCGGCAGCGGCCATTTCCAGAATCATGCCCTCGGCCGCTTCCCGCTTTGCCAAGGGTAGCCGCCGTGGTCGCTCCCGGATCGGAGCCGCGTCTCCCGTGTTAATGCTGTGCTGAACTAATCCAGTCCGCCCACAGTCCTCTATGTTTGCAGCAAAAATGTCCAAGTACCCCCTTAATAGTTCCCATAACTGGTCCTGCTGGCCCTGAGATAGACCCTCCTTACTCCTCTGCCACAGCGCTTTCACCGCATCAGTTATCCTGCAGTCCTGAGTTCCACCAGTTGTGGTTGCGGGGGGCGATGAACGTTCTGCAGGGGAGGGGGCGGAGACAGTTGAAACCCTTGCAAACTCTGCTTCTGGGAGCGGCCGGGTCCTGCCCCTCCGCGTCCGACGAAACTCCTTGGTCGGAATATGCCGCACGGTGGATCTGGTGCGGCGTTGCTCCCCTTCCTTCTCCCGACCCGGAATCAGGCGCAGTTGGCTCCGGCCAAGGCACAGGGTTCCCTCAGCCAAGTCGATGGTGGCTCCTACTTTGTTCAGGATGTCCAAACCCAGAATGCAGCGATCTTGTATCTCCGCCAGCCAAAACTCGTGTTGGATCGTGCAGTCTCCGAGCTGGATCTCCAGACGCCGTCGTCCCAGCATGGACGCGACCTGGCCGGTGACAGTGCGGAGGCAAATCTCGGTGGGCGTCCAGCCTCCCAGCCATCCGTCACCTTCTCTGGGGAGGACCCCGGGCCGCAGGATGGAGATGGTGGAGCCCGTGTCGACCAAGGCCTTGCACTGCACCCCATTTAAGAGGCAGGGTGCATGCAGACTGTTGCCCTGGCCAACACGGCCCACCATTGCCACAGCGTCGTTCTCATTGTCTCGATGGGTGGGGGAAGGAAGGTGAAGGAGCTGCGGTCCCCCGTTTACGCCGCTCCTTTTTCGTTTCCCGCCGACGACGTCTCTTGTTCAGCCGGTACTGGGTGACGGCGGCGGCGGCATTGTGCATGCAGGTGACCCGGGCTTCCGCAGTTCCAGCAGCGTCTTACAGGCGTGGTCTGCCTGACAGTGGCAGTATCCTCGTCTCCATCGCTATCTTCCTTTTCTCTGACCGCGCGGACTTTGGGGATCCGGACTCGCTCACCCTCCTCGAGCACGGCCTCAATCCTTAGGGCATGGGTTAAAGCCTGCTCTAGGGAGGTTGGGGCAATGAGCCGAACCTGTTGTCTGAGCGCGGTGGGGTTCAGGCCACGGATAAACGCCTCCGTCGCCAGGTCTTCTTGTACAGCCGGAGGTAAACCAGGATACCCCCTCCGTGCCAAGTATTTAGTGTCCGCGGCCAGGATCCCGAGTTTCTCGCCACTGGCTCTCTTGCGCGTAGCGAGGCGATCGCGCAGGCTGACGGCTGACTCCACTTGTCCAAAGCGGCGCTGGAGAGCCGTGGATAGGGTATGGAAGTCACACGGCTCCTCTGGGTCTAAATCGAGCAATGCTTGCATCGCCTTCCCTTCCAGTGCCGCCGCCAGCTGCCCCGCCTGTTCTTCTATTCTCCAGTTGTTTGCCAAGGCTGCGAGGCGGAACTTTGCTTGGTAGGCTTCCCAGGGCGCAGTCCCGTCATAGCGGCCTGCCTTCACAGTACTCTTGTTGGCAGGTTGCGCTGTTTCCACCGCGGCAGGGGGCTGGGGCCGCCCAGGCTGATAAGGGTTCACGCCACTTCGGTTCCGTTCTCGGCCGTCCTCTTTCCCGCCACCGGCGTGCTCGTAGCCTCTCCTGGAGTAGCCCGCTCGGCTAGCCCCGTCTAGGCTGCTGCTCCCGAGGCATCCCGCCTGGTTGCCGTCTTCGGCGTCTCTCCGGAGGTGGCGCGCTTGGCTGCCAGCTTCTTTTTGCTGCAGCAAGAGTTCGCCGCCGTGGGTCTTCTGAAACGCGAGTCTTGCTTCTCCGCTGGGTGTTCTGCATCTGTCCCGTCAGCTGGGCGATCTGCTGCTCCATCCTCTGGATCTCTTCGTCCATCTTCCAGCTGCAGATCAAGTGCGTGTCATCCATCCCGCTTCTGACACCAATGTAGCGAGCACAGGGATTAACAGAGACACGCACACAATAGCTCTTTTAGGTAATGCAGTTTCATAAGCAGCTAACAGCACGTCAGCGCCCTCCTCGAACACACACACACAGCCCTTCCCCACCCCAGAGCACTACTCTGCCTCTCAGGGTGACATTCACATATTTAACACATAACACAGGAAGGGTAATAACGATTACAGGAAAATGCATGAAATAATACTGGAACTTTTACAGGGACAACAATTAAACACAACAACAATAATTCAGTTTCTCCCCTACCATAGTTCGTACTCCCAGCATCCTCTGCTGCACATTAACCAAATGTAGGGGACTGGCTCCGGGCACAGCGCCTTATTCGCCGACAGGTGGCAACGGCGAGTCAGTCCAGCCGTGCCCGTTACAATATTTTTCTGTATGCATTATTTTCTGTTGAGCACTACTGACACCGTTGAAACGGTCAGTCTTAGGTCGCCGGCGGATACATTACTCCAATCAATGCGTCTGAACCTGGTGTGTAATCCCAAGGTAACTGCTCACAGTTAACACGTTTTAATACGTTAATTCACGTTTTAAGTAATACAGTGTCACCTTCAGACATGTTAAAGGAGAAATTCGGAAATAACATACAAAACTATGCGCGAGTAAATACCATCCTAACTCCTAACATCCAAAAAAAAAAAAAAGAAAAAAAAAGAACAATTATATATATAGCTACCTAGATTGTATTGAATTAACAAAACAAATAATAATAATTAACTGAGAGGTATTGGAAGAAAAAATACGCCTATTTTGTTTATAACTTTTAGAATGTTTGTATGCTGTAGCTGCAATATTGAGTCTTTCCATCCACCTCCGGTTGCTTCATTCCGGAGATCCATTCAATTTATATATATATATATATATATATATATATATTTGCATGCCCCGGTAGCTAAATGCTTAGTAGTTACGGCGCTGGGCAAAACCAAAGCCCATGGCCAGTATTCAATATTTTTCTGTATGCATTATTTTCTGTTGAGCACTACTGACACCGTTGAAACGGTCAGTCTTAGGTCGCCTGCGGATACATTAGTCCAATCAATGCGTCTGAACCTGGTGTGTAATCCCAAGGTAACTACTCACAGTTAACACGTTTTAATACGTTAATTCACGTTTTATGTCCCCTTCAGACATGTTAAAGGAGAAATTCGGAAATAACATACAAAACTATGCGCGAGTAAATACCATCCTACCGGGGCATGCAAATATATATATATATATATATATATATATATATATATATATATATATATATATATATATATATATATATATATAAATTGCATGCATCTCCGGAATGAAGCAACCGGAGGTGGATGGAAAGACTCAATATTGCAGCTACAGCATACGAACATTCTAAAATTTATAAACAAAATAGGTGTATTTTTTCCTCCAATACCTCTCAGTTAATTATTATTATTTGTTTCGTTAATTCAATACAATCTAGGTAGCGATATATATAATTGTTATTTTTTTTGGATGTTAAGAGTTAGGATGGTATTTACTCGCGCATAGTTTTGTATGTTATTTCCGAATTTCTCCTTAGACATGTCTGAAGGGGACACTGTATTACTTAAAACGTGAATTAACGTATTAAAACGTGTTAACTGTGAGCAGTTACCTTGGGATTACACACCAGGTTCAGACGCATTGATTGGACTAATGTATCCGCAGGCGACCTAAGACTCACCGTTTCAACGGTGTCAGTAGTGCTCAACAGAAAATAATGCATACAGAAAAAATATTGTATACTGGCCATGGGCTTTGGTTTTGCCCACCGCCGTAACTAAGCATTTAGCTACCGGGGCATGCAAATATATATATATTTGTGGCACACTCTACAACCCGGTTTCTCAGAGACGTCGGATTCAGCGGCGAAGAGTTGCGTCGCACAGTGAAGAACTTATCTGAAGCAGCAGAGAGGAGCAGCACCTGGCTGTGGTTGAGACGGAAAGATTCTGGCTGGGGATCCCAAGCACAATAGAAAGAAAGAAATGCTGATGTACAGGTAAGTAAGCTGGGCTGAGTTGAGTGGGGGACGGAGGGGGGTCATGCTGGGACGCCAGAATCACCGTCGAGCCCTCTTGAAGTGTCGTGGGCTAGTCGGCGAAACACTGAGGATGGAAGGTGCCCACTTGAAAACCCCAGAGATGTACCCTACTTAGCTCAATCCAGACGGTTGTCATGCTGATGCGCTGGGGAGGCCGCACTTTGGTTGATCCCCGGAGGCAGCATCGCAGCCGTCGTGTGTGCTGATGCGCCAGGGAGGCAAAATAAGCTGATCCCTGGAGCCAGCATTACACTTCAGCCATTAACACCAGACAGAAGGAAACGTAAATGGATGGAGACACATATGGATCACATTAGTTTACTGTAAAGCTACGTCTTAGTTGGTGCTTATCTTGGCGAGAGCCGAGTTCAAATCAGCATGAAGTTTTAACATCTACTCTTGTGTAATGGAAATCATATATATATATATATATATATATA
Source organism: Acipenser ruthenus (assembly GCF_902713425.1). Lineage (NCBI taxonomy): Eukaryota > Metazoa > Chordata > Actinopteri > Acipenseriformes > Acipenseridae > Acipenser > Acipenser ruthenus. The sequence goes on along the minus strand of NC_081190.1, from coordinate 85,672,917 downwards.
TAAAAATTGCATGGACCTCCGGAATGAAGCAACCGGAGGTGGATGGAAAGACTCAATATTGCAGCTACCGGGGCATGCAAGTCTCCATATCGTAGATACCGGGGCATGCAAATATATATATATATATATATATATATATATATATATATATATATATATATATATATATATATGACGGAGAGGCATATTCCCATTCCCTTAATAGTTAGGATGGTATTTACTCGCGCATACACTCTAAATCTGGGGTTGATACTGTGGAGGAAGCTTTTAAGGTGCTTCGAAGAACCTTTTTACTAGGGTTCCATGAGGAACCTTACAAATAAGGATCTTTTAAGAACCTCAAGGTTCTACTTGGAACCTTTTATGTTTATTTACAAACTTACATGCATAATATTATATATATATATATATATATATATATATATATATATATATATATATATATATATATATATATAATATGCGTGTCTGCATAATTTGTCTGGTTAAATAACATGCTAGGAATTACTGGTTTGCAATATCAATAAAAACAAAGAAATACTTTTTATAGAAACCCTTTATTACGGGTAGAGCAATAAAATAAATAAATACAGTATAGGAGTTATACTTTTAATTATAACACATAAATGCATACAAATAAAACAGTCTGTATATGTTTCATTACCCTTAGAATAACAAATACACAAATAAGTGAAAGGCTGACAACATTTCTTGACAGGTAGATATATAAATATATTAATTATAACTAATCATAATATATTATCCATAATGTAATTAATTTAATTACAAACAAAACAAGCAAAAACCTAACTTTAGTCACAAGTATTTTATAAAACAAGTATTATAAAAAATATTAACACATTTATTTATTTTTATTTATTTATTTATTGCATTTAGATAGCGCTTTTTATACAAAAGTATCGCAAAGCACTGTATAGTACATAGCAGGAAAAAAATCACAATCCGTTTGTATAGCAGGTCACACATATAACTGCTACACTCAGCCCATTTAAATACAGATTTAAACAGTATACACAATACAAAAGCACCAATTTTAAAGTTACATTAAAACCCACTAAGATAAGCGAGCCATTTTATAAAAGTGTGTTTTTAGTCTTGACTTGAAAACTGTAATGGACCCAGATTTCCTGATAAACGAAGGCTGAGCATTCCAGAAAAAAGCCCTGCCTCCCGTGTTGTTTTGTTGACCCTAGGAATAACCAGCAGCCCCACATCCTGTGATTTCAGAGTGTGGTTTGGAAGATACGGTGTCAGTAACTCCTGTAAATAATGAGGCGCTAATCCATTCAGGGCCTTATAAGTTAACAGCAAAATCACCATTTAAAAAAGTACATTACAATAATCAATTCTAGATGAAACAAAGACATGTATTATTCTCTCGGCATCAGATACAGAAATAATTAGAACATAAGAAGGTTGTTTCTTTTATTATTTATTTCTTATTTCTGTTTGTTGTTAGTAGCTTATTGATCCCAGAATCTCATCAAGCAGCTTCTTGAAGAATCCCAGGATGTCAGCTTCAACAACATTATTGGGGAGTTGGTCTAAGTTTGGCTATATTTCTCAAATGGTAAAAATATACTTTAGTAACTTCCCTAGTATGAGTCTAAAATGATAGATCAGACTCAAAGATTACCCTCAAACTCTTAATTTCGACTTTAAATTTTGATGAGAGACTGCAAGGGTCGTGCTCATGTAATCCTACATTTCCTTTTAGTTGGTTCTGTGAGCCCACTAGCATAACCTCTGTTTTATCTCAATTCAACATTAGGAGATTCTGTGACATCCAATGCTTGATGTCTGTAAGGCAAGTAGCTAATAACACCCAGGCAGAAGAATGACCTTGCTTTAGGGACAGATAACAGGTGGTTATCATCAGCATAGCTGTATACAACTGTAAGTTGCCCTGGGTAAGGGTGTCTGCTCAAAAGAAAAAAAAAAAAAATAGTAATCCCTGAGCCTGTGGTTATTATAGCAGAACCAACACCCTTATTGCTTTCCCGACCTGGCGCCTGACAAAAGAAAGTTTACTATTCCCACTATACTAGGTGGAGTTTTCTGATCTTTTTGGAGTACCCAAAATACATTTCTCAATATAATATTAGGCTGTTTTTTCTCTGTGGGTATTTGATATTGTACACAAAATACAAGGAAAAAAGAAGCCCAAATCTCTGGGTGAGGGCCTCAGGTTATTATTATTTGTTTATTTAGCAGACACCTTTATCCAAGGCTTACAGAGACTAGGGAGTGTGAACTATGCATCAGCTGCAGAGTCACTTACAATTATGTCTCACCCGAAAGACGGAGCACAAGGAGGTTAAGTGGCTTGCTCAAGGTCACACAATGAGTCAGTTTGCCGAGGTGGGATTTGAACCGTGGACTTCCTGGTTACGAACCCTTTTCTTTAACCACTGGACCACACAGCCTCCTCAGCAAGTAAATGTTGTCCATTCATTCTCAGACCAATTTTTGTATCAAGATGGAAGGGGTTTCCCCAGATAATGACAGGTGTGGGAGTTGTAGGGTCCTTAAAAAATAAAAAATAAAAAAATAAAAAACAGAAAAATAAATCACTTACACTGTATTTTAAAAATAAAATGCTGACGCAGCATCTTACGTTATATTGTGATCATCTTTATTTGCATATTCCCATTCCCTTAATTCTTCAATTTCAACACCATCCCTCTCCCCTGATGTAATAATTTATAGCTGTTAGTTTTTAATACTTTTCATGTATTGTATTTGATGCCATGGGCTAGAAGAATTGGAGGTAATTCTATTTATAAATTCACTGTTTGGCAACAGCAGTTCAAAAAATATATATATATATATATTCCGAATGTTTTCGTTAGAGACAAAAATCCAAAGTTTTTAATACAGGTGATTTATTTATTTACTTATTTATTTATTTATTAATCATTTTCAGCATCTTTAAACAGCTTGTTCAGTGGTAACCACGCACTGGATACTGAAGTAAACTGCAGCTACGTTCCAGCATGAATGAGACACGGACAGTGCGCCACGTTCAACCTTGACCTCTGTACACCAGAAGCAGTTTAAAGTAGATTTATGTACATTTAAAGCAACATTGTCTTTGTTCATGATGATATATGATAAGTGTATTAGTTTGGTTCTCAAACAAACAAACAAAAAAATCCTTGCATGTTTTTTGCCCCGCCCCAAGTGTAAAAACAAATATTCTCTGACAGCATATAGACATATAGACAGTGTCAGCACCGGTCTTACCAGTTTCAGCACCAGTCTTACCAGTCCCAGCAGTAGCAGCACCAGTCCCAGCAGTGGCAGCACCAGTCTTACCAGTCCCAGCAGTGGCAGCACCAGTCTTACCAGTTCCAGCAGTAGAAGCACCACTCTTACCAGTCCCAGCAGTAGCAGCACCAGTCTTACCAGTCCCAGCAGCACCAGTCTTACCAGTTTCAGCAGTAGCAGCACCAGTCTTACCAGTCCCAGCAGTAGCAGAACCACTTACCAGTCCCAGCAGCACCAGTCTTACCAGTTCCAGCAGTAGCAGCACCAGTCTTACCAGTTCCAGCAGTAGCAGCACCAGTCTTACCAGTTCCAGCAGTAGGAGCACCAGTCTTACCAGTTCCAGCAGTAGCAGCATCAGTTCCAGAAGTAGCAGCACCAGTCTTACCAGCTCCAGTTGTAGCATCAGTGTCATCAGTGTCAGCATTAACTTCAATAGCAGTGAACCAAACGCATGTCTCTCAATGAAGGTATAAACCCATCTACGTGTTCATATCTATAACTTCTATTCTTCTTGTCCTTTTAATATCACATATTTCTAACAGTGTGAATAGGGTAATTTTAGGAATTTGTTGTATCGCTTTGCAGTTTGCATTAATAGTCTCCAGGCTTTAAAATATGATAAATTTCACCTTCGTAACATGAACAGGATATGCACAGGGTTTTGTTTTTTTTTTTTAGACAAAAATTTGATTTTTGCCTCAGTAAAAATCTATTCCTAGCTAAGCCCCAGGTAACATTAAACTGGTAAGATGGACCATGTCTAGGCAAAATGATCACATGCTTGACATGATAAAACAAGCCCCACCTTGCCCAGACTTAGAGCCAAAGGATTGTATGAACATGTGCCCATACTCACCTTGCCCAGTCAAGCAAAAGGATCAGCTGTTTAATATCATACAGCATAATGCATCTTGACCAAACAACATGGTCAATAAAGTCTGCTATGTGAGCCAATTAATATATATATATATATATATATATATATATATATATATATATATATATATATATATATATATATATATGTTTCTCTACAGCAGTTGAATTGACAGTAGAAAGTTATGTAAAATAGTTTTTTAAAGAAAACCTTTTTTTCATGAAAGAATATTTGTCTGTTAGTTAAAAGGACAGCTTGAAATTGTGTTTAGTTTTTCCTGAAGCTTACAGTACTCCCGAAAACATTTGTGGATCACTCACTTTTTTCCTTTGCACTTTAAGATATATGCTGTTTGTTGGCAACTGAAACTGCCCCTCCTCTAAAGTGATCAGATTGATTAGAGGTACAGTACTTGTGTCTCCCAATACCAATGCATCAAATTAACTTCATATGCAGAATTACATTGATTTTTTTCTATCATGTAATTGAAAAACCCTGTTAGAAATAATATGTAGTGCCTCTTTTTCTTATTAAATCTGTTTGTGTGTTTACGTCTTTGTCTACATGCCTGGTGACATACGAACAGAAAAATAGCTAAGCTTTTCTCGGCAGCCAAATGTTTATGTTTATAATTTTGTGTGCGAGCAGGAAGGCGTGGCCACTGGACTGCGTGTGTGCGTGCGCTTTGTGATTTGGGATTTGGTGTTTAATGTTATGTTAATGTTCTGTTGTTAGGCACACTGGACCTGCAAGGCGGTGTAGCCTACATCCTAGCCCGCGAAAGAACGCTTACTCAACTGTTCAAGTGATGCGCACCATTTCAGACGCTGTCATATATTGACACCGTAAACTACAATACTTAATGCTTTGTCACACAATTACCAGGAATTATTATTCAGTACTGTATTTTAAAGTTGTTTTTTTTAATTTTTTTACAGTAGTACTAAAATAAAATTGTTTTCAGTTTGCATGAGTGACAAATTATATTAAACACCATGGTTTTAAAAGAACGTCGATAAAAAAAAGTCTCATTTAATCAAGAGAAAAAGATAGTAATTTGTGTTTTATTATTTTCGTACCAGAACCGCCCGAGAAATCGTAGCAGTGAAGCAAATCTTATGTTTACCTCATACTTAATACTCATGTATCCTAGAAATCGTCATTAAACAATAGACTTAATGAAACATTTTACGTCAGAAAGTTCCCAGAAGTATCATAAGTATTACCCTTTTCCTCTCTCAGTTCAGCCCAATTGATTATCGTCATCAAGTTTAGTAAAAAAAAAAAAATTTAAAAAAATTACCTCAGAAATTCTATCATTGACCCGCATCATTAACAAAAGCAAAATAACCTTTTTTTATTTTACTCGTGGATGTTGTAGAGCTGTCTGTACGTCTTTAGTTTATATTTTTTCATTCATTCACACAAATAAAGATAATTAGCGTTATTAAAAGGTTTTACTCACCTCTCAGTGAAGAAAGCTCTCCCGCCTGTGAAGAAACGTTGAACACCTGCCTCTCGCTGTGGGTTGCGATGGCAGCTGATTGGTTGAGAGGGCAACCGCTGTTGCTGGGGCATTTCTTCGTCGACCGCGCTTTTTCTACTTTTAGTAGTTAAAGAATTTCAAACAGCCTTTTGCCAGCGATAGCATAATGCATTTATTTATGTATTTATTTATTTATGTATTTATTTATTTATTTATTTATTTATTCATGTTGTATTGTGTTGTGCAGGGGCATCTTGCCCTGAGGTTTTATTATTGTGTTGAAGGTCGTATGGGTGTCTCCTACATATTTATCCAATTAAAGGTTCTTTTCAAGATGGATACAAATGGAAATAAACTACAATACACATGTTATACATACATATACTATTATGAATTCTAGTTAAATATTTGGAAGTAGCAGCACCAGTCTTACCAGCTCCAGTTGTAGCATCAGTGTCATCAGTGTCAGCATTAACTTCAATAGCAGTGAACCATACGCATGTCTCTCAATGAAGGTATAAACCCATCTACGTGTTCATATCTATAACTTCTATTCTTCTTGTCCTTTTAATATCACATATTTCTAACAGTGTGAATAGGGTAATTTTAGGAATATGTTGTATCGCTTTGCAGTTTGCATTAATAGTCTCCGGGCTTTAAAATATGATAAATTTCACCTTCGTAACATGAACAGGATATGCACAGGGTTTTGGGGTTTTTTTAGACAAAAATTTGATTTTTGCCTCAGTAAAAATCTATTCCTAGCTAAGCCCCAGGTAACATTAAACTGGTAAGATGGACCATGTCTAGGCAAAATGATCACATGCTTGACATGATTAAACAAGCCCCACCTTGCCCAGACTTAGAGCCAAAGGATTGTATGAACATGTGCCCATACTCACCTTGCCCAGTCAAGCAAAAGGATCAGCTGTTTAATATCATACAGCATAATGCATCTTGACCAAACAACATGGTCAATAAAGTCTGCTATGTGAGCCAATTAATATATATATATATATATATATATATATATATATATATATATATATATATATATATATATGTTTCTCTACAGCAGTTGAATTGACAGTAGAAAGTTATGTAAAATAGTTTTTTAAAGAAAACCTTTTTTTCATGAAAGAATATTTGTCTGTTAGTTAAAAGGACAGCTTGAAATTGTGTTTAGTTTTTCCTGAAGCTTACAGTACTCCCGAAAACATTTGTGGATCACTCACTTTTTTCCTTTGCACTTTAAGATATATGCTGTTTGTTGGCAACTGAAACTGCCCCTCCTCTAAAGTGATCAGATTGATTAGAGGTACAGTACTTGTGTCTCCCAATACCAATGCATCAAATTAACTTCATATGCAGAATTACATTGATTTTTTCTATCATGTAATTGAAAACCCCTGTTAGAAATAATATGTAGTGACTCTTTTTCTTATTAAATCTGTTTGTGTGTTTACGTCTTTGTCTACATGCCTGGAACGCTTACTCAACTGTTCAAGTGATGCGCACCATTTCAGACGCTGTCATATATTGACACCGTAAACTACAATACTTAATGCTTTGTCACACAATTACCAGGAATTATTATTCAGTACTGTATTTTAAAGTTGTTTTTTTATTTTTTTACAGTAGTACTAAAATAAAATTGTTTTCAGTTTGCATGAGTGACAAATTATATTAAACACCATGGTTTTAAAAGAACGTCGTTAAAAAAAGTCTCATTTAGTCAAGAGAAAAAGATACAGTAATTTGTGTTTTATTATTTTCGTACCAGAACCGCCCGAGAAATCGTAGCAGAGAAGCAAATCATATATTTACCTCATACTTAATACTCATGTATCCTAGAAATCGTCATTAAACAAATCGTCATTAAACAATAGACTTAATGAAACATTTTACGTCAGAAAGTTCCCAGAAGTATCATAAGTATTACCTTTTTCCTCTCTCAGTTCAGGCCAATTGATTATCGTCATCAGGTTTAGTAAAAAAAAAAAAAAAAAAAAAAAAAAAAAAAAAAATTACCTCAGAAATTCTATCATTGACCCGCATCATTAACAAAAGCAAAATAACCTTTTTATTTTAATCGTGGATGTTGTACAGCTGTCTGTACGTCTTTAGTTTATATTTTTTTCATTCATTCACACAAATAAAGATAATTAGCGTTATTAAAAGGTTTTACTCACCTCTCAGTGAAGAAAGCTCTACCGCCTGTGAAGAAACGTTGAACACCTGCCTCGCGCTGTGGGTTGCGATGGCAGCTGATTGGTTGAGAGGGCAACCGCTGTTGCTGGGGCATTTCTTCGTCGACCGCGCTTTTTCTACTTTTAGTAGTTAAAAATTTCAAACAGCCTTTTGCCAGCGATAGCATAATGCATATTTATGTATTTATTTATTTATTTATTTATGTTGTATTGTGTTGTGCAGGGGAGTTTTCCCTTCTCGTCGGGTCAGGCAGCATCCTCTGGCTGCTGGGCGACGTAGAGAGGGAGACATGAGAAGAGCAAAGGATTAAATATAAACACTTTCCGCCGGGTCAGACAGCATCCTCCGACTGCTGGGTGACGTAAAAGTGAGAGAGAGAGCAAAGTTTAGACATATAACATACAACAAACTGACTCTCGCTCCCGACGGGTCAGGCAGCATCCTCTGGCTGCTGGGCGTTTAGTGGAGCAAGAGACAGGAAGGGGACGAACAGGACAAAAGGACAGATCCTTCGCAACTCAGTGCAGCATCCTCAGGCAGCTAAGCTGGCAGCTGGGCGGCGTGTAGAGCTTAGGAAAAAGTGTCTCGTGTCCGTTTAGGAGAGACGAAAACAGAGAACCCCCCCCCCCCCCTCGGTCGGGGCCCGCTCGGCAGGTGGAGGCACGGCCTACTGCATGAGGGGGCTGAAATGGTCCTGGACCTGAAATAGAAGAGAGGAGATGGGACAGCAAGGTTGAGGCCTGGAAGGCTTAGCGCATAAGCAGCAGAAGAATAGGATGTGGCAGGGGGTCCCCTCAGGCCGGCGAGGAACAGCCGGGCGGCAGTGGTTGAGACGAGAGGCCGACCCGGACAGCCGGGGGAGTGAGACTCACTTCCCCCCCTGAGGGAGCCCTGTGCGGACAGTGCGATATGGAAAGGAGCAGAGGTGGGGAGGAGGAGGAACAAAAAAGAGGTATGACACAGGCCCGGTTTTTGGGATGGAACCGCATAACAGTCTCGCGTTTTGATTGGTCCATGTCTGTCACATGAATATGTCGTCACACGAGTGGAAAAGCGTGCAGGCATTTTTAACATTGTGATCAGATAGAGTGATCTGCTTTCCACAACCTTACCATTAAAATATAATGTGGTATTACACTGTACTGATATTACAAACTATGAGGAATTACTTTATATAAATTATCATGTTATGCACGAATGTAAGAATTGGCTTTCTGTGGTGGTGTACTTTTTTCTTTCAAGTAGCATATATCGATAATCGTTTTTGCGATATATTTTAATATAAAACATATACGCTATTGCAGTTTTGTTACAGAATACATTAGTTTATCTCTAATGTAATCACAGTTTTACATATAGACTGCCCCTGTTTTCATTTACGTCGCAAATTCTGGGCTGCTTTGCTTTTCAGATAATGTCCCAAATTCTGGGCCGATTTGGTTTGCAGATAACATCCCAAATTCTGGGCCGCTTTGGTTTTTAGATAACGTCCCAAATTCTGGGCCGCTTTGGTTTTTAGATAACGTCCCAAATTCTGGGCCGCTTTGATAACATCCCAATTTCTGGGCTGCTCTGGTTTTCAGATAACGTTCCGAATTCTGCATTTTCGAATTCAGGCCAGTTTTTGAGCTATTCTGCTTAGCTGACAGCCGAGTTTCTAAGTCATGCATGCACAGTTTACCATAAACTGGACCGTTAACTCATTTAAGAGTACATGAATCAAAGTTAATGTATTTTTTACTCTCCTCAGAAAACATTTAGGAACATGGTATACCAAAAAAAAAAAAAAAGGTCATCTCATTTGCTTATGTAATGTCCATCAATATATAGTGAGGCATAGGGGTTTATCAGAACTTCTGGGTTTAAGAGACCAGTGACCTTCAACAACTTCAAATAAATCCTATTGTATTGTATTAGTCAGCATTTCCCTTATCTATTCCTGATCATTTATACTGTAGGTCAGGGGTTTTCAACCTTTTTTTGAAACTGTAGCCCTTCTATCTGGAGGTTTCAGCTCGAGTACCCCTTTACAATTTTCGCTCAACTGAACGGTACCTCAGTTACAATAAAATGGAGAATAATCTGATGACCCCCCCCCCTGTTTATTTAATAAGTCTGGGTGACAAACTGCTGGTTTAGGACAGAACAACAAACAGTAAGCTTAATTCTTAAAACTTTTAACTACAAGTATTTGGATGCACAGAATTAAAAAGACAAGTATTAGGTTAGGAGCACACCTATTTTTTGTAACTTTGACGGCCTTTTGTAAAAGTTTGAAGACCTTTTGATACCCAGCATACACTGCAATACCCAGCAAAGTTATACACTGATATTCTGATAGCACAGCAATTCAAATGAAGTTTGTAATTGGTTGTGTTCCTCAAATACACAATAAAAAGTTATATTTATAGGGTATACAGTTATACAGCGATACAGTGGTTTCGGACATCTAAGAACAGGTACTGCGAGCATCTGGATTCATACTCAGAGGTACTCTGTAGCCTCCTGGGACATTCACAGCTTGTTTGACACCCTCTTGTAGTTGCCCGTTTCTGCATATAAAGCAAAATGCTGTTTGTCAATCTCTCTTTTTTCTTATAAATCAGTCTTTGCAAGAATCATTCCAAAAACACTTGAATCAGTTAGGCACTACAGGCCTTTAAATTGCAGTACCAATTTGCAAGTTGCTAAGTGGTTGCGTTCCTCAAATTTGCAGTGCAAAGTGATATCTTAAAGAATAGGGTATGTAGTGCTTTTTTTCGCCTCCCCTTGCTTTTGGTGCAAAACTGTGCTCTGATACACTCAGGCTGATACTGTGATCACAAAACACTTGGAATGGACTTAAATTGGTGCTTCTGTACTCTTTTTAGATGCACAACAATCTTAGCTAAAGAAAATGGGTTCCTTCGAGTTCGTAAGACCCACGACCGCCATTAGCTGAGCCTTACCCCGATGGTGTTTTTATAATGGGATTTGCCATAGGGAAGGGGGTGGTCTCTTATCGTACCCGTATCTCCACGACCCCTGGGCCAACAAACTCAGAAGGACATTCTTTGCATACACAAGAGTCTTAGCTAAAGAAAGACATCAGCCACGGGTTCAAACGCCACCCCACCGCCAGATGGTGGCCGTTGCCCCAAAGGGGTTTTATAATGGGATTTCCCATAGGCATTTTTCAGGGTGCTGTATCTTGGGTTCCGGGGGTCCCCAAGACTTGAAAATCGGTATGGAGGTCCACCTCGGGGCCCCTGTCGATCCCTCCAAGCAACGTGTCCCCAGCTAGAAAGGACACCAGTTTAGACTTTTTTTGCCAACCTGGAGCTCAAAAGCTATTGGAAATGCAACCTTGACATTCCATCATGCTGAAAATGTGAAAATTTGTTGAAAATGTAGCATTTGAAAACGGGTGGCTCCCTGTGAAAGAGGGCCCCCAGACATGACCCTAGGAAGTTCAACCCGGTTTCTAGGCCCCGGGGTCATGGAGATATGACCCCGAAAAGGGTAGTTTTTGGACATTTTTGACAGGGCGTATCTCGGGTTCTGTGGGGGTTAGGAACTTGATATTTTTTTTTGCGTTGGGGCCCCATGGGGCCCCGCACAAGGAGTCACTATTTTTATGGTTCAAATGCCAGGACGGCTTGGCAAAGTGAATTTTTTCGTCATGACATGAGTTTTTGGGTGAACCACCACACCTTTTTAGGGGGTGGTTTGGGGTGCTCCCCTGAGTCTATATCACTTTGAATGGTGGTTCTACGTGCTCGGGTTCGAGAGATATGCCTGAAAATGTGTTTTATAACACTGCCATAGACATGAATGGGGCTGAATACCCGAAAATATATTTTGCAAAGAATTGCTAAGGTGGGTGTATGCGTGCAGGGGTTGTATGGTGGGTGTATGCGTGCAGGGGTTGCATAGTGGTGTGTGCGTGCAGGGGTTGCATGGTGGGTGTATGCATGCGGGGGTTGCATGGTGGGTGTATGCGTGCAGGGGTTGCATGGTGGTGTGTGCGTGCAGGGGTTGCATGGTGGGTGTATGCGTGCAGGGGTTGTATGGTGGGTGTATGCGTGCAGGGGTTGCATAGTGGTGTGTGCGTGCAGGGGTTGCATGGTGGGTGTATGCATGCAGGGGTTGCATGGTGGGTGCATGCGTGCAGGGGTTGCATGGTGGTGTGTGCGTGCAGGGGTTGCATGGTGGGTGTATGCGTGCAGGGGTTGTATGGTGGGTGTATGCGTGCAGGGGTTGCATGGTGGTGTGTGCGTGCAGGGGTTGCATGGTGGGTGTATGCATGCAGGGGTTGCATGGTGGGTGTATGCGTGCAGGGGTTGCATGGTGGTGTGTGCGTGCAGGGGTTGCATGGTGGGTGTATGCGTGCAGGGGTTGCATGGTTGGTGTATGCATGCAGGGGTTGCATGGTGGTACACGTGTGTGGAGGGGAATTGGAGTTCAGGTTTTGCGCACAAGAGGGGCGGGGAAAAGACTGGGAAGGGTAGGGTAAAAGAAAAATTACTACAAGCATTTATTTTCACTTTCGACTCCCAGTCTCCTTACCATCACTTTATGATTTTATTTTGTGATTATTTAATTATTGTCAAAATAAACGGCCTTCATCTACTCACAGTTGCAGTCTCATTTCTGTCCAAAAAGAACCTGAAACACTACAATATATTGATGGACGTTACATAAGAAAATGAGATGTCCTTTTTTCGGAATACCATGTTCCTTCCCAAAAATGTGTTTTAATATTAGCCTTTAATAAAGGAAAACGGCTGCTTTAATTAATTTTCATGTATCTATTTCAGTGCAATGTAGTTTCTTCATGTAATAAGAAATACGTTTAACATTTACATTTTTGTTTTTTTCATTAAAAAAAAAAAAAAAAAAAAAGATTTCTGGGGAGAGTAAAAAATACATGAACTTTGATTAATGTACTAAGGGTTACTCTCAAATAAATTCACGATCCAGTTTATGGTAAACTGTGCATGCATGACTTAGAAACTCGGCTGTCAGCTGATTCCCCAAAACTGGGCTGAATTCGGAAATGCAAAGCGGCCCAGAATTTGGGACGTTATCTAAAAACCAAGGCTGCCCAGAATTTGGGACGTTATCTAAAAACCAAAGCGGCCCAGAATTTGGGACGTTATCTAAAAACCAAGGCGGCCCAGAATTTGGGACGTTATCTAAAAACCAAGGCGGCCCAGAATTTGGGACATTATCTGAAAAGCAAAGCGGCCCAGAATTTGGGACGTAAATGAAAACAGGGGCAGTCTATATGTAAAACTGTGATTACATTAGAGATAAACTAATGTATCCTGTAACAAAGCTGCAATAGCGTATATGTTTTATATTAAAATATATCGCAAAAACGATTATCGATATATGCTACTTGAAAGAAAAAAGTACATCACCACAGAAAGCCAATTCCTACATTCGTGCACAACATGATAATTTATATAAAGTAATTCCTCATAGTTTGTAATATCAGTACAGTGTAATACCACATTATATTTTAATGGTAAGGTTGTGGAAAGCAGATCACTCTATCTGATCACAATGTTAAAATGCCTGCACGCTTTTCCACTTGTGTGACGACATATTCATGTGACAGACATGGACCAATCAAAACGCGAGACTGTTATGCGGTTCCATCCCAAAAACCGGGCCTGTGTCATACCTCCCGCCGTGACTCAGAAAAGGGCTGGCGCTGCACTATGCGAATGGAGGGGGGTGCATAGAAAGGAGGGGCCGACCAACAGCAGGAGAGAGAAAGAAAGAAAGATTCTCTTTGTGTGTCTCTGGGGTTTAGGGGGTGCAATATGTTTGGGCTTTTGATTAATAATTAGCCATACTGATAGCGTTTTGCTTAACTAGAGTCTATTTAGGATTAATATTGCTTTTATATTGCGACTCGATCATTTTATATGAATAAAGGTCATTTTAGATTGTATATCGTATATTTTATTTTATTATCGTATAATAATTGTTGAATGTATTATTCATGTACACGGCCGGGATTTTGTAATATTTATACACAACCAATTCATATGACTAAAAGGCAAATTACAGTTTGTAATGGCGTACGCGACTTTAGTGTTCACTTTATTGAAATATACGATGTGCTTATTAATACATGAATTAATGATGGCTGGAATTCAATAACTGCAATATTTCTTTATTCTGTTATTATATTTATATGTTATCTATCTATCTAGTTATTTGTCTGTCTGTCTGTCTGTCTGTCTGTCTGTGTCTATCTGTCTGTCCCCAAAGTGTCCCAAAATATATTGTAGATATGATGTAGGTATATTGTGTATAAATCACACAGGGATAGGACAGAATCCCTGCTATACTTTTATTATTATTATTATTTATTTCTCAGCAGACGCCCTTATCCAGGGCGACTTACAATCGTAAGCAAATACATTTCAAGTATCACAGTACAAGTAATAATACAATTAAGAGCAAGATAAATACAATGACTTTGGTTCAAGCAAGTACAAGTGTGACAAAATACAATTCAATAATACAACAGATAACAGTGTCAGTGATAGTTACATCAGGATATGATTAAATACAAAATACTACAGATTAAACACTTGGCAGATTACAGTACTCTGAAGTATAGGATTAAATGCAGTAAAATAGGGGGCAGATAAGAGCAAGTAAAGCACATTTAAAGGGGAAAAACAGAGGAGTTCTACAGGTGCTGTCTGAATAGGTGAGTCTTAAGGAGGCGCCGGAAAATGGTCAGGGACTGGGCAGTCCTGACATCTGTAGGAAGGTCATTCCACCACTGCGGAGCGGTCCGTGCAGTTGTGTTTGTGTTCTGTAATCCCCGCTGTCTATGTTTACGTGTGTTTATTCCCTCCCGCTGTATTCCTCAGCTGCTTTGTTTACCTTTAGTGTATGTGTTCCTATGATAATGTAACCTGTCTGTTTGTCTTCCCTGGTCTGTTAAGATTGTTTTTTATTAGTCTGTCCCCATTGATCCTAGTGTGTGGATGAGGGCCAATGGGATATGTGCCTGAGCCCTGATACCCTATTTGCATAAGGGGGATGCTACTAATGTTATAAGAAGGCGCTGCGACACCATCTTGTTGTTGTATGGAGTAAAGTGGTTGAATGCAGAGAAGCAGACAGAGCAGTGGACTCTGGTGGGTGCGAGCTAGCGTCCGAAAATAAAAGCATTGAACCAAGAACCAAGCGTGTCTCCTGTTTTCTGCCTCCTGTTGAAACGCTACAGTCAGAGCGGGATTTGAGATGGAACCCCCGAGCATCAAGCAGGAGAGGTTAAAAGATGGAGAGATGTACCATGAGCTGGAGCGGCTGCTCCAGTGCAAGAAGGAGCTCGGCCTGATGGAGGAACAGGCCAGGTTCAGTGAGGAGAGACGAGTCACCAAAAAAGACGGTGGTCACCAGCTGTAGAGCACATGGGGCCCAGCTGGTGGTACAGCAGGACGGCAGAGCGCAAAGTTGCCCAGCTTTGATGGCACCACGAACTGAGAGGCCTTCCATGCTCAACTAACTGTGCTGGGTAAGCTGTGCAAGTGGAGCGAGGGCGACAAGGCACAGCAACTGACGGTGGCACTGAGAGGGGGTGCCCAGATGGTGCTGTTGAACCTGGTCAAGGAAGAGATGGGCAGCTACCATAACCTGGGTGAGACCGCCTTCGACCAGGAGGTCTGGGTCCAGGATCAGTGCATCCTGGGGCTCAACTTCCTTCAACGGACGACAGGGACAGTGACCGGGGCTGGGCCGTCTCTCCTCCTAGATGACCATTACCATCCCCAGCGCAACAGTCACTGCAGGAACCCTGGTAAATGCCAGCCCTTTCAAGGGCTCCTGCAATGGGCGCGATCCGAGAGCAGAACACAGAGGGGTGAAAGAAGGAGTTTGAGCACCTCTTTGCAGTCAGACCGGAGGATGGGGGACGGACTGGGATGGTCCAACACCAGATCGACACTGGCCGATCCCCACCCAGTCGGGAACCACCCCACCGGCTGCCCCTGTTCCGACACAAGGTGGCTGCGGGGATTATCCAGGAGATGCGGGGGGGGGGGGGCTGGGGTGATTTAGCAGTGTGGAGTATAGGGCAGCAGTGTGAAGTAGTGGCTAGGGCTCTGGACTCTTGACTGGAGGGTTGTGGGTTCAATCCCCAGTGGGGGACACTGCTGCTGTACCCTTGAGCAAGGTACTTTACCTAGATTGCTCCAGTAAAAACCCAACTGTATAAATGGGTAATTGTATGTAAAAAAAAATAATGTAGCGTCTGCTGAGAAATAAATAATAATAATAATAATAATAATAATAATAATAATAATAATAATAATTTAGCAGAATGCAGAGAAGCGGACAGAGCAGTGGACTCTGGTAGGTGTGAGATAGCGTCTGGAAATAAAAGCATCGAACCAAGAACCAAGCGTGCCTCTCCTGTTTTCTGCCTCCTGTTGAAACACTACAATACTGTCAATAGGGTCTACTGTGGTGAAGATAATTAAATTGTTTTCAAGGGAAGGGAAGTTGAGAGTTGGAAATCTGCATTAAAGTGTGTTCTCCAGAGTCAGCACATTTGAAACTGCTCTCTGTGAAACACCATGCAGAAGCACCTGCCAACTAAGCGCCTATCCGCCTCTAGCAGGCTGTCAGATAAGCCTGCTCATTGTGACTAAAAATGACTTTTTTATATCCCAAGAATCCCAAATCAGGGGGAAACCTGGAACAGCCATTATCTACAGTGCATGCTACAGCTTAGTCGCTCCCAGTAGCAGCTGGTGGCTGTAGTGTTCCACTATGTGTGAGTTTGCTTTGTTTGACAAAAGATGTGTCCCCTAGTTGTTCAATAAATTATATTATTACCCAAGTAGTATCTATAAAATAAACAGCAGATACTGCATGGTTCATTATGGAATAATACTATCACTCAAGACTAGCCTAATATCACACAAGTGGCAAAGGCAAAGTTACTATCTAATACTAAACATAGTACAATACAAAATGTGAAAAAGAAGTACAAATATTATTAGAATACACTTTATAACAAGAACAGTTTCATTAAGAAATATTGATTACGATATCACAATGGTAATCCACTTTTGCAGATAACATTATTTATGTTTAAGACTGTGCATACTGTATAAAAAGAACGTTCTGGTGTGTTAGAAACTGAATTATGTCTCCGCCTAGTGGACATTACAATATTTAATCTCATTTTATTGTTGGGGAAAATAAATATAATTTTCACTTTTAATTGGGCTTAGTGTGTTGAAAGAAAAGGTTTCAGAAATGAATTTACAGTGTTTTAATACTATGGTGGTTTGCTTTCTAACATAATACATGTCAGTGACTTTGATAGAGGCCTGAGAACAAGTATTTAACTGGCAGGCAATTATATTCCAAAGACTGCACAAGTTTATGTTTCATAAGGAAGTCTCAGAAATGATGAGTCATTTTGGGGCTCCTGAGTGGCGCATCTGATAAAGGCGCTCCGTGTGGAGTGCAGGATGCGCCCTATAGCCTGGACGTCGCCGATTCGAGTCCAGGCTATTCCACTGCCGACCGTGGACAGGAGCTCCCAGGGGGCGACGCACAATTAACAGAGCACCGCCCGGGGGGGGGGCTTGGGTCTGGCCGGGCGCCTGCGGGCTTGCCAGTAAGCTCCCCAGAGCCGCATTGTCCTCTGACGCTGTAGTTCTGAGGTGGCTGCATGGTGGGCCTGCAGTGTGTAAAAGAAGCGGTCGGCTGATGGCACACGCTTCGGAGAACAGCGTGTGTTCGTCTTCGCCGCTCCCGAGTCAGCGCGGTGGAGATAGCGGTGGGCTGAGCCTAGAAATAATTGGCTATTCCAAATTGGGGAGAAAAAAATAAAAACAATTGGTGACTACTAAACTGAAAAAAAAAAAAAATGATGAGTCATTCAGGACCAGCAGATTTTCACCGCCAGCTTTCCTCAAGAACTTCAACTAATCATTGTGGATGGTCCAATGTCATCCTGGCTGTCCCTTATTGATTCTATGATGGCTGTTGTTTCTAAGTATTAATGAAGTATTACAATCTGTAATTCATATTCATATTCTGTAATTCATATTCACGATTGCTCTCCAGGTGCCTGTGAAGAAGATTTGTTGATGCCCTACACTTTCCCAGCTACCCGTCCATTTCAATGGAATACCTACCCATTGATCATGGTATGGTGCTTTGCATAATGAACTTAGAATTATAAATGTAGTATTGTAATATGAGATGCCTCTATTGTGATGTCACTCACTGAAATACTTAAAGAATCTTTTCATAACGGGAAAAGTAGACGCCGTTGTAATCTGTAGCTGTAATCAAAATAAAAAAATAAAAACTTTAGGGAGATCTGCAGTCTATATGGTGTGGCCTTGGCAGAAATGAGTAATACTTTAGACCTACTGCATAATTTTTCAATACTCAATTCACTGGAGACAGAAACCTGGCATGGGTGGAGGCTCCTTACATTTTGGTACTCTGCAATTAGTTGCATCCGTTTTGAAAGCTATGAAAGAAAAGATGTGCCACATTAGCACTGTTTATGAAGTGGAATTGTATGTTGGGAAAATGTGTAGTAAAAAAAAAAAAGGGGTGTTCCTCTGTATCAAATTAAGTCTACTCATGAATAAGACGAAACGCGTTGAGATTTTGTTTGTGCTTTTTTGTTTTCTAAAAAATATTTGAAGAGAAAAGCTAAAATAAAAAATAAGAATAATGGGAACAATCTGTTAAAATTGGTTAAAAATATAAACGGCCCATAGAAGGGATCTTTGATACAATATGTGCCCAGAACTGAATACCGTCTCCCTCACAAGTATCAAAATCGGCACCCAGGTCTCAGATCTTTTTGCACGTTGTGCACCCTGTTTATACAAACCAAAACTAAGTACTCAATCTTAAACCATTAATGAGAACACTCCTCTCTATATTAAGGCTGCTACTTTTACATTTTCTTTTGTAAAGGTGCATATAACCTGTGGTAAACTCAACAGCACCATTTAAACGATGTCTGGGGCCATGTAAAGAAAAAAAAAATACTGGTATAATAAATGAATATCAGAAAAAACAATACCTTTCAATTGGTCATTTAAGATCATTTCACATTTACACATTACACACTTTTCTATTAAGGTAGAAAAGTAAACACATAAGAAAAATATATTTGCACACACATGTGCTTCTGTGTTGGGAGTACAGAGCATTCAAAAACCTCATGGCTAATTAACATAAAGCTCAATCTTAAAGAGTAACTGTATTCCGAAAAAATATGTCCCCACTTGTTGCTACAACTGTTTAAATAAGGTACCTCTAATTTTTGTTTTCATTGTTAACATCCTGACAACTTTTTACACTTATAACTTTAAAATCTGTTTCAAAGCTCTTTTAAAAATGGTCGCTCTAGTGCACTGGGGTTTGAGATCTGTCCTCTAAATCACTGCAGGAAGAGCGCTGGCTTTTCTGTTCCGTACCACATCATGGATCGTTATTGCTGTATAACCTGTATGACAATGTGGTTAGTGATCCTAATTCACCATCAGTGCACTAGAATATATATATATATATATATATATATATATATATATATATATATTGTAATGACTTGGTAAGAATGGAAGTGTGAAACAGGCGTTCTTCAAAAGCAGCAATCACTTTTATTTTGCATTAAAGAACAGGCTACATACTTCTTAGCAAGACAGGTTACTTCTCCAACTCTCCACTCCTGTCTAGCATGCAAGCTGCCTCTTACAGCCCACAACCCGTACAACATTGTAGGTTAACCACGACCAATCAGTGGCCACTATCAGCCCCACTCCCCCTGGCTCCTGCAAGGTACATATAATGATCCTGCAAGGTTGCACCAATAATCCAGTATAGGAGAACAGTGTCTGCAGCAGGGTAAGCGTTCCTACGCATGGGAAGCACGCTCGCAGACCATGCAACTTTGCTCTGCAAAGCACTTCAAGCACAGACGCATGCACAAAGTCCCAGTGACAGCCTTTTGCTACAATATATATTATTAGTGATTGTATTAGAGGCTCATATATCATCATTTGATCCTCGACTACCTTTTTTCTATACGGTCTCCTTTTCCAAACATAGATGAAAAAATTATGATTTTAAAATGTTGACTGCATCAGGATACACAACATAAAAGCTTGGCTGTTGAATAATTAACTGGAATGTCATTGAGTAAAACAGAAATATACTGGGGAAAAGAAATACAGACGTTTCAGCAGTTTAATATTAGTTAATGTTTTTTATTAACATTTATTATCAGTAAACTAAAGGGAGATATTAACACTGTTGTAGAACAATCTTTTCTGAATTTGCTGTGGGACAAATTAATAAATGAAGTATTTCTCCACTGCAGTGTCAGCAAATGTTATTACTGTATTTATATAAACCTTTATAGAAACAAAATAAAAATATTTTCAGTAGAATAAGATTTTGTTTAACAAATCTAAAACACAATGATAATACCAGTATTTGATGTTTATTCAGTTCAAATACCTTACACAAAGGATGCAAAAAAAATGCACACCATTTCATCAAAAAACAAGTTCTGTTATATTATACAGCAGAGAAAATGCCTTGAAAAGGGCTCATCTCAGCCAGTTAAAGTATGTTCTGGGTTTCACAGTTTAACCTTGTGAGGAGAGTGACACTGGTAATATATAAGTGCTTGTGCCGTAATACTTTCCTAAAATAATAATTCACTTTGAGAGACTTTGACTATAGTTCAGATTGCCATCACATTATAAAACAGCAATACAAAAATGAACGCCTAAATATTAGAAATGTTCTTGTTAACTCTCCCTATTGTGCAATAATACGTACATAAAAAATCCAATCAAATATCATAATATACAAATACAGAATACAAATATGTTCTAAATGTTTTATATGTATGTGTTTAGTCTTTGACCAGGTAATCAACCTGGCAACACCTGAGAAAATAAAGGCAGCTTGTATTGGTTGCCAACAGGCCCTTATACATTGATTCGAGTGCAAAAGACAACCCATTCTTCACAAAAATAATTTATTTTAACACATTTTTCCATTATTCTTATTTTTTATTATAGCTTTTCTCTTCACATTTTTTAGTAAACAAAAAAAGCACAAACAAAATCTCAACGTGTTTCGACAGAGTCTTAATCATGAGTAAACTTAATTTGATACAGAGGAACACCCCTTTTTTTTTACACTCAATTCTCCACAGGCGATTAATCACCTTTACGTCACAAACCTTCAATTGACAATCAGAACAATCAAAAACAACTGAAATTAATAAGTAATTAGGTACAGAAATGACAACAGAAGGCAGAAGACCATACTTTTTTATAATATTTTAAACACTCAATCTGTAAGTTTCATACCACTAAATATTCTTTTACTAAGTTACTTTTTTCTTTTTACTCTGCAACTTGAATAATGAACAGAGGTATATACTGTATACATACAAACATACATTCTACAAAAAATACCCATATTTAAAGTCTTCATTAAGGCCATGTGGTGGAACAGAATTAAAAAAAATATCACAAAAGTTTCCCTTCTCAAGAGTTGTTTGTCAACTGAGCCATCTCTTAAAAGGTGATTAATCACCTGTGGAAAATAAAAAAGGGGTGTTCCTCTGTATCAAATTAAGTCTACTCATGAATAAGACGAAACGCGTTGAGATTTTGTTTGTGCTTTTTTGTTTTCTAAAAAATATTTGAAGAGAAAAGCTAAAATAAAAAATAAGAATAATGGGAACAATCTGTTAAAATTGGTTAAAATTCAGCGCAATAGACAATGCAGCCATGCTCCAGTAACAAAAGCTATCCCTACTATCAACACATTAATATCCATAATTCTATTTATTTAACAGTTGGTATTTAAAAACTTTAGACACGTAGTTGTTACATGTCTTGCATCCCTAAAAAATTAAAAAATAAACATTTTTAAAATCATTACTGAATTCAACATTTTACCAGCATTGAAAAATCTATATGTAGCGATCAATTATATATATATATATACACACACACACACACACACACACAGTATATATAGCACTGTATTCATCTTTTTTTTTTTTTCAAGCTTCAGTAAAAAAACGTTTGTGTTTTTGCTTTCGTCACTTAGTTTAGGTTTATCAGAGGTACATGAATTAAAACTGTACCTCTAAACCTAAGTGAATTCATGCAAATCATGAAGGATTGCCATACAATTTAACATAATTAAACAAAGCAACGTCTTTCTCTTAACTTAGCAATAACTGAACTATGCAATTTACAGGAATATAAACAAACAACCAATGCATAAAAAATAAGTTTATTTCAGAGATAGTCTTGTTTAGATAATCTGGAATCTGGTTGCCGGTCTGAAAAATAACTGGAATCTCTGTACTTGTTCAGATTAGCCTGGCCTAAATTAATCACATTTCAAGACATTAATTTTCAAGATCTCTAATGAGTTTTTGTTTTCTTGGGAAACTACAAAATAATTAATTTACTAAATTGATCTGAGTGGAATGGAACTGCTGATTGAAGAAATTCAGAGACTGACAGATGACAGTTATAGTAAAAGGCTGTTTTATGAGATAAGAAACAGGTTTGCCCTTTGTGCCAATTGTGCTGCACTGTGTGTTGGTTTTGTGATGTGGAAGCAGAGGGCTTAGGACCACCATACTCCTTTCATGTGTAACTAAAACTGGATTTGAAGTCAAGCATTCAGAGATGTAGTGTGTGTGTATTACCAACACACCTATTTCCATTAATATTCTGCATTTTGACAGGTTAGGTAAACTTAATTTGTTGACTCTAAAACAAGTATGTCGGTACATCACGCGCCATTACAAAATAAGAGCCGAACTGTACATGTAAAAATGTAAGTCTGACATACCTATATACTCAACAACAGACAAAGGATAACAGTTAGATGTATGTGTGACATACACAGTATGTAAGCCCCACTATATTCCACAGCAGGGAATAATAAGGCAAACTAATTAGTTTAAATAGTATCAGTGATGTGTAATTTTTCAATAACGTCAGGACGTGTGATGCAAGGTAACTGCAGTCTGTATTACTTCTTCGTCTTCGCTGACAGCAGTGTCCAGGTCCTTGTCTTTGCGCTCCACTTGTTGTTCTTTCACAAACTCCTCCTGTATCCTCTCCAGCTCCTGCAGCTCGGCTGTCAGCCTCTCCATGTGAAACTCTCGTCTGTTCTTCAGCAGCTTCATAGGGAAGGGGTTCATATCATTAAACGCTATGGTCATTAGTTTCCTAAAGACAGAAGATACAGAGAAAACAAAATGCCACTGATGAAACAACTGCAAAGTTAAAAGGACCTGGGAACTCTGCATTTTTCCCTTTCAAAAAATACATAAATAAATAAATAAATAAACAACAAAATATGGGCCTGCCAAAATTAAATTCATAAAAAGACAAAAAGACAAACACACACACTTGAGAAACAATGCACAGTTCTAACAGGAACAAAAAATGTAAGTCTGACATACAAAGTTGTTGCTTGCTAATTTTCTAACATAATTGTTTAGATATTGAACCCATTAACTTCTACAGCGTATCAATTTTCAGGTGGTCCAAATCAGTCAATGGCCCCCTGTCTCTGCACAGCCGGCACTGCCTGGATTCTTGTCTAATACTGAAGCATGAATGGCTACATCTAAATAAATGTGTTTGTATTTCAGGTTTAGTGGCTGGACAGAGGAGAAACATGGTGATTGGATCAATAATTCCAATGAAAAGGCTTTGAGAACTAAATGGAAACATATTTCTGCTGCTTTACAGTCATTGTGAGAAAGCTCTGCCAAATTATTATCATATAATCCCAGTTATTTCACTGAAAATCAAGAGAAAGCAGACTGATTGATCCAGTTCCGTGCTACAGTATAACAGAAAATAAATGTTTTCAGTAAATAAAAGGCAACAGAACCTTGGAATTATTCATCCTTAGGATAACTTATTTTTACTACTAAGACCTAATGGCAAGAAAATTCTGTTTTTAATAGGATCTTAAACGGCTGGTTTCACAAACTACAATTAGTACTAATTTTGGACTACCTTACCTAAGATAACAATAGGTAGTCCAGGATTAGTGCTAATCAGGGCCTGTGAAACCAGCCAATTGACCTACCAGTTAAATTGTTCAACACTTTAATAATCTGCTTGCAAACTGTTCATTAAACAGCTATACATACAGTAAATCTGTTTTCTAAGCTGCAAAGAGGACATTATGTGGGTCTGTGAGGTAGGGGCTCCATTACCTGTAGGAAGTGAATGGTAAAGAAGGACTTACGGTTTCATAGTGGATGCATGGTAAAGCTCAGTAAACTGCAAAATCACTGTTCACATTTACCATCATCAAAATGGTACAAGACAGTTTATTGAAATCACTAACTTTACTAGTGGTTAAAAGCATGGCCACTGGAGTGAGTGAGATGAGTGTGAACTGTTTATACAGTCTGTGATTGACAGCAACTGGTCTGATGCGTCTGCTGTACATTATCATCATCCTCATTCTGCCTCACCTGCCATCAGAGATAGTTTTGGTGAAAAAACGGAGGTATTGGTAGATTTCCAGATTGTCGTGAATTTTTAGAATGTCCTCTTCATTGTACTTAAAGAGGGCCAGTGCATAGCGAAATATCACCTGGAAACAGAAAGAAGGAAATACTGTTCAGGTTAAAAAAGAAGGATACTTTCACTCATCAAGTCGTCACTGGACTGAGCCCTTTTATAATTAATTATATTTTACTTATTTCCATGTTTTTCATTTTTACTCTCTATAACTCTCTAAAATGTCATTACTATAATTTAAAATAATTGGATAAGCTGTTACAATGTAAGTGTGACATACTGTGCACATGTTTGCAAGTTAAGACAATTTTTCTCAACAATTTGTGCTGAAAAATGTATTAAGCACGTTTCAACACAGTTGGGTAAGTGTGGGTGGTGTGGGTGGTGTTGGTGGTGGGGGGGTGGGTATTAAAGGATCATTTACTAACACAGCCAGCGCTGTACCTTTGTGCCCTCATAGAGGAAAGCGTCCCACACTCTGAGCAGGATGTCGCTGACCAGACTTTCCACGAAGACCACCAGGAACCAGTTGAAGGTGATGAGGGAATGATCGATGCTGTGCTCCTTGAAGTGGGCCGTCAGGCGAGGCATCTTCTCAGCAAGAAAGTCACGGAACACCCTCTGATCAGCCTGCAAGGAACAAAGAGCTCTGCTTAGAGCAGCAGGAGTTGCTCAGCTGTTAGAACAAATAGGGACTATGACTGCCTGAATTAGCACATCCACAGTACTTACTGGTGAAGCAAAGGGGATAGCATTAAAACTCAGCTATAGGCTGACAAGCAATGTCACAAATATTTTAACATTTTCTTAGTAATAACGGAGAGACATGGACAAATTAGCCAATTTCCATAACAGGAACCTGAGAGGCAGTGAGGGTTTTGCTGTAGTAGTCTTGTGGCATTATGATTTCAACAACAGCCACCAGACACCAGAAGGCATCCTCTTCATCCTTCAGAACTAAAAGTGCAATAGCTGCCAACCTGCAAGAGGAAACACACATACCACATGACTCCACTGGAAGTGTGCTGCTAATATTCAGAAGGGGGACACATAGGTGTGCCAAGCCACATTTTTACACATTTTAGGCCCTATTTTGAAATAAATTCAGAGGAATTTGATGTATGAAACTAGCAAGAAATTATGTAAATTATACACTTATTTGTATTTATTATTATTTTATTTCTTAGCAGACACCCTTATCCAGGGTGACTTACGGTCGTAGACAAAAATACATTTCAAGAATCAGTATAAGTATTAATACGATTACGATTCAATAACGGAACAGATAACAGTGTCAGTGATAGTTACATCAGGATATAATTAAATACAAAATACTACAGATTAAATGAGACTCGACAGATCACAGTACTCTAAAGTACAGGGTTAAATGCAGTAAAATAGGGAGCAGATAAGAGCAAGTAAAGTGCATTTAAGGAAGAGTGATAAGTGTCCAGATGGAAAAGAGGAGTTTCTACAGGTGCTGTCTGAAGAGGTGAGTCTTGAGGAGGCGCCGGAATTATTTTTAATCTGCCTGAATATGGCCACTCGTGCTTTCCACCACAGTTGTCTTTACAGTTGTGTAGAATATTAAAGAACATATCTGGGCCAGTATATTTGTGATTCCAGAAAAAGATATATTGTACAGGGGAGGGATGAGTAGCTAAGAATACACAACACAGTTAACAACCACTAGGTGTCATAATTTCTCAAATTAATAAATAAACACTGTTTGCATGTGTATTCTTATTGCTATTTATAATACAACAACACATTGCTCTAGTATAGTGTCCTGGCATAGCTACCTCCAACGAAGTGCTCTAAAATGTTAAACACCGGTAATGCTGCCATTACCTGTGGCACTGCTTACCGGTAATAGGCATTATTCTCTGTTTTAGAAAAGGATAAGTTATGCTAGTCCACGTCCAAGAAGTACAAGAAAGTGTTTTGTCTTTTTTGGCAACACCTTTTACTACTTAAAATGAGCGAATGGCATTAAGAACTTTCAATACAAAAGGTACTGTACCGGTTGAGGCCCTGGCAGTAGCCGATGGTGGGGTTTTGCCAGGAGAAGGCTAGCAGAATGCGCTGCAGCTTTTGGACTGCGTCGGAGGTGGGCGAGGAGAAGTGCTTATTGCTGGTGAGGGTGCGGTGCAGGTCCAGCCTGATCTGCCGCGAGGCCGGGTGCTCCGACACCTCGCAGTGCTTCCTCAGCTCCAGGTAGCGATTGGGATTCCGCTTCCTATAGACCTGCGTCCGTGTCCTCACGATCCAGCGCCACTGGATCGTGAGAGACAAAGGGAGAGAAGGGAGTGGGCTGAAGTTTGACGGTTAGGAGGAGGTAAATGTGTTTGGAAGCCAGTACAAGAACCAGGAAAGGGTTATGTGTAAATGGTATATGTGCCTGAAACTAACCTGCCTAGGGTTATGTATAAGGCCCTGTGTAAATCGAGTTACCTTGGGATTACACCCCAGGTTCAGACGCATTGAATGGACTAATGTATCCGCAGGCGACCTAAGACTCACCGTTTCAACGGTGTCAGTAGTGCTCAACAGAAAAGAATGCATACAGAAAAATATTGTATACTGGCCATGGGCTTTGGTTTTGCCCAGAGCCGTAACTAAGCATTTAGCTACCGGGGCATGCAAATATATATATATATATATATATATATATATATATATATATATATATATATATATATATATATATATATAATTGCATGCGCCTCCGGTTGAAGCAAACAGAGGTGGATGGAAAGACTCCAAATCGCAGCTACCGGGGCATAAAATGTTTTTTTTTTTTCTTTTTTTGGGATATTAGGAGTTAGGATGGTTTAGCCCAGAGCCGTAACTAAGCATTTAGCTACCGGGGCATGCAAATATATATATATATATATATATATATATATATATTATATATATATATATAAATTGCATGCACCTCCGGTTGAAGCAGACGGAGATGGAAGGAAAGACTCCATATCGCAGCTACCGGGGCATAAAATGTTATTTTTTTTTAATTTTTTTGGGGATATTAGGAGTTAGGATGGTATTTACTCGCGCATAGTTTTGAATGTTATTTCCGAATCTCTCCTTTAACATGTCTGAAGGGGACACTGTATTACTTAAAACGTGAGTTAACGTCTTCAAACCTGTTAACAGTGAGCAGATTTCACGAACTGCACAGAAATTGCGAACTTTTTCAAAATTCTTATAATTATTATTTGTATTTCATACGATGGAGGTAAGCTATTCTGTATGTCCTGCAATGTTACTGCAAATCATCTCTTGACAGGCATTTAGATTCAAGTATTCACTGAAAGAGAAAGGCGGAAATCCAAGAAACCAAAAACGTGAACTTCCATGTTCCAAAAGTCCACTGAAAACCGTGAAGCACGTAACACATTAAATTTTGACCTGACAGGGATGTTTGTTTGCGCAAATATCCCTCTTGAAAAACTGGACAACCAAAAGTTACATAATTTCTTCCTACTGAGTGTAGCAAATGGTGGAGTGATTCCTTCATCAGCCCAGCTGAGACGTGAATACTTACCTAAAGTTGCCTATCACAAGCAGGAGATTATTAAATTAGTAAAACAGTCTGGTTGCTTGTCAATGGTCACTGACGAGTCGACTGATGCCCAATAGCAATATGTGTTTCACATTGTATTTGTTTTGCAGGGCCTAAATTGTGAACATGCATCTGACATAGAACTGAAAGCTGTCCTTGCAGATACACTTTACCTACAGGCTGTTAATGACAACACCGTTTCACAAGCTATTGTAAAGTGCTTGAATAACTTTGATGTTGATTTTGAAGATGTCAGTGCATTTATCAATCTATTTGCTGTATAAAAAATAATAATAATCTGTACACATAATTTATAAAATAGTTCTGTGCACAATCTGCAAAATAAGACACTTTACCCGTGATACTGCCTTGAATTAAAAAAAAAAAAAAAACACACTATTTTCACAGGGCCTTATGTATGAACAAAGGATCCTGGAGTTTTCTAAATAAACTGTAGACTTGCTGCAGCCTCTGACTGCTTTTTGGGCATATATACACCTTCACTGCCTAACATCAACCCTTATATATGGTCCTGGAATTGCAGTGTTTATTGACGCACATTGCTCTTTATGTGGTTGGTTAGGGAGCAGTTCAATGTCAATCCAATCTTTGACCTTTCTTTTTGCCTGCTAAGGTGTGCAGTGGTATTGTGATGTGGATTACTATACAGTTAACAGCAAGCTCATTTCAGCTGCTTGCATCAATCGCTCGAACAGCAGAACAAACATTTTCTGTTCAATTTACAATCAATACTATAAAAAGAGTTTTTGTTTTGTTTTGTTTTAAAGAAGTGACATAAACAAAATATGTATTTTTTTCAATTATTAAATTATCACATTAAAAGAGCAGGGCACATGACATAGAAAATCATAGACAGCAAAGCCCAGAAACTACTGTAAGTTCCAGCTCTTTTTTGGCTTTTCATTTGCGCACCTATTAGATCACAATTGCAACAAACCAACATTAACATTTTGATCCTTTGCTTGTTTTGGTATTTCAGTTCGGGATATGAGGGTTTTATATGAAAATGGAACTGGTGTAGCTTGCAATCACATCATCAGTTTAGCAATAGAATTGCATTTTAAATATTTGAATATACTTAGTAACAAAAAAACAAGAAAGTAACCGGGGGAAAAATGTTTTCGCTGTGAAACCCCGGTATGGAAATGTCAGTACTGTCTTACCTGACAGGGTTGAGTTTAAAGACATCCTTCTTGTCTCCCTGCAGTGAGTCCTCAATGAGCCTTTTCACCATCTCCTGCTGACTGCTGTCCAGCCCTTTGCTCTCCTGCAGCCTGCGTAGCACGACCAGGTACTTGCTCTCAATCTGGCAGTTTTTGGCCTCCAGGTAGGCACACTGCAACACAAAAGAGAGGTTTAGGGTTAGGATTAAAACAAAACACAGCAGCTGGTGAAAGCAGTAACCCTCCCACAACCTCCCACTCATTTCCAAGACAGGGCAGTCCAAAGGCAGAGGGTTTCTACACCCTGTTACTTTTTAACTGGGTTGAACTTGTTTATTAAAATGTAAAAATGAACCTAGTACATTTCCAAATAACTAATTTTACAGTTCTGATGGAGCCATTCCAATTATAATCTTGCTTCTGCTCCTTAAATTAATTTTATTTAAAAATCCTCTTCGCTGCAGTGTTCACTTGTTCCCTTGTGCTGCTTATATTAATTACAAGACTGCTATTTCCTACAGTGCAATATGTGTGTCACCCGAGTGCTTATGGACACTGTGGCTGTGAAGGGTCATTTCTTTGAAAGTTAAACTGTTGTGTACAATACATGTTTTTTTTTTCCGATTACGATTCGGAAATCAAAGCGTTTATGTTTTTGCCAATTTTAGCAGTTTTAGCATAACCTGCAACTGTAATTATATTTATTTATTTATTTTTACAATTTTTGCCATTTGGTTCTTCTTTAAACCAGAGTCACCCTGGTATCAAATGTGATACCTATTAATTCAAGTGCTCCCAGAAATCCTGAAACATCTCTATTGTAGTACAATAGTTTTTCATGTCACAAAAATGGTCTGATCCTAAATATATCTAAAATAATTTAAAACCATTGCCAATCAGACCAGATAGATAAAACATCTAATTTGCTGCAATCATACCAGCCAGTAGCTGTTTCATTGCACAGTGCACTCAGGGGATATCACTATATGGAGCCATGACGCAGGCACTAGGACAGATCAAGCACTGATACAGAAACAGCTACAACTTGACCCACCCCAAAGAACACATTGGGGTCAACAAGATTAAACATTAATTTAATTTGCAAACCAGGCATTTGTGTTTTTGTGAACAGTGCCCTACATTCACAGCACTGTACTTGTATTTAGAATTCACTACATATCTTTCCAATTTGCTTTCTGCATCTAGAGAAGACCTACATTTGGAGATGAAAGGGAAACATCCCAGTCAGTCTGATCTGTTCATTCTGGGATACTGGAGCTGGCTCAGTTGCTAACTTCTCTGTGGTTTTAATTAGTAATGCATGAACACACCCGAGGTTGCTGACCAGGCTAACAGCCAGCCAGTCAGAACTACTATGACAGTCAACTAAGAAGAAGAAACAAGGAGTGAAACCAAGTAGGAGTACAAAGAAAATTATAAAAATAAGGGAAGTACAGTATAAAATGAAAAAAGAAAAACCACAAATTACTAAAGAGAAACATAACAGAGGAAGTATCTCTGCAAAAAAAGCAAATAATTGACCAAAAATACTGACTGCCTATGTCTTTATTTATGCAGATACTAGACTACAATAACAAGGTAAGAAGGTATGTGGAGGAGTGGTTAGGGCTCTGGACTCTTGACCCGAGGGTCGTGGGTTCAATCCCAGCTGGGGAACACTGCTGCTGTACCCTTGAGCAAGGTACTTTACCTCGATTGCTCCAGTAAAAACCCAACTGTATAAATGGGTAATTGTATGTAAAAATAATGTGATATCTTGTAACAATTGTAAGTCGCCCTAGATAAGGGTGTCTGCTAAGAAATAATTAATAATAAAAGTATATTAATAAACATGGTAAACCCAGGTAAATTATTATAAATGCATTGTATAACCATGGGAAAAGCATGGGTAAAACTGCAGAAATACTGTGGTTAAACAGGAGGCCAAATGAATGCTTTAAACTTTTAAAAAGTTACCAGGATGTGAAAATGATACAAAGTGAATCTAAAGTTGTTTTTTTTATTTTGTTTTGTTTTTTGCGTTCGACTGTGTAAGAATAGTGCCCAGTAGGTCACCAGCTTGCGTCACTACATTAGAACCACTTGCAATCCATGTGTCACTAAGCAGTTTGCTTTATCATAATGTACCAGCATGCTAGTTGTTCTTTAATTTACTTTGGCTTCTTAGTGCAGACAGAGATGTCTCTAGGCGAAATCACAGATCTCATTGTGGTTTTGTGGTTAAAGCTATAGGAAAAAAGAAATAAACGAAACTCATTACTATTACTATTAATCTGGGGCCTACGCTATAAAAGCTGAAAATAAGATGTTTAGTATTAAATAAAGTCACTTATATATTAGCCTTACACAGTGACGATACTGCATTAAAGACTTGTAGGTAAGGATAATATATTTTTTGAACATATATGTTTTTTCACAATGGTTAAATGGGTACAGATCTGTCACACAGCAAGCTGTAAAGCACATACCTTCATCAGGAGGCCCTTCTCCTCTTCTGAACTGTTCCTCCACAGCTTAGTAAGCTGGTAGATTTCAGAGTTGAGGAACTTGTTTTGCATCTTGTGCGCCTCTATATCGTCCTAGTAAACAGAGTAAACGAATGAAATCAGAACACAATCTGTGGTTGTACTTAAAACATTTCTACTGTGAGCTCTATTTATTAAGAGCACAGGTTTGACCTAGTCCTGACTGATCACTGCTTTTCTTTGCTTTCATAATTGTACTCATTTGTACCCTATAAAACACTGTTTGAAAATCGCTGGGATACATAAAAAAAAAGTGTGGCTAACTAATGTCAATTAATACACTGTACAAAAACAATATACTTGTTTTGTTCTAATAACAAAGAAATAGAAGAAAAAAATAGTTGGCCAACTGATCACGTGTCTGGAATTATTATTTGACTTTATATTAGTGGATTTAAGTTTTGCTAATAAGCAGATAACTGGTCTCCTAACTTTTATCAGAGAGCAGTGTACCCCCTCATGCCTAGTAGCCTGGGGTTACACAGGGATCTTTTTTTTTTATACAGTATGTTTATGTTATTATAATAATTTAACACTGTGCAAGCCTGACCTATAGAGTACAAAATCACAGTAATGTGATACAAAGTACAGTCGAACCTGTCGTATCTGATCCTGTAAGATATGACACCATCATTACCCAATGGACCTGTGCCATGTGTGACTTACATATGCTGCTACCAACTGAATGGTGCTGATGGAAACTGACCAATGCACATTTTATTATGGGTCTAAAACAGTAAATTCAGCTCTTAGCAGGTCAGAATTTGTACACGCTGTCACTTCACATAACTGCCCAGTTTAACCATAGTAAATAAAAGAAAAGTAAAGGATTCATAAAATTAATGTACTGTTAAAAAGTGTGCATCCTTGTTGTTGTTTATGTCTCAGGTTAACACACACACAATGTAAAAAAAAAACCTGTCAGATTACTTTGGCATACACTGAGAAAGCACGTTAAGAACTGTTTGGAATGCTGTTTTGTAAACTGAGAAATACTGTACTTCAGTGCTTGTGCAGTCATTTTCACAGATTTTTTTGTATAGAATACATGCTGTGTCATACTTTGGTGTTTTAGGCACACTGATGTACCTGACGTTGTTCATTTATAATGCCCCGACGTTAATAAAGAAACTACAATATACTAAAACGACTTCCTCTGAGATACAATATTAGTATATATTCACTGGACCCCTGGACCGGTTCTACTATAAATGAATCATTCTTAGACTGGAGTGGCAAACAGTAATTGTGTGTCTGCTCCAATGCTAATAAAAGCTAGTTAAGATGTCATGTTTGTAATGCTTATTGGATGCAGAGAAGGTGCAGAATACCGTATGTGACACCCCAGCAGTGAAAATATGGATCAGTTACTTTACTGCTTTTTCACATCATGCAGGATTACATGGTGGTCAAACAAAACCAAAAAAAGAGTGTGGTTTTATCCGTGTTTCTTGAAACAAGAGTTGACGTACTTCCCATGGCTGTAATGTAAAAGTAACTTTTAAAATAACCTTGAGGTGCTCAATCTTCTCCTGCAGCCTGCAGAAGGTCTCTGTGCCCATGGAGTTGGCTACGGTACGCTGGGGGTCAGCCATGCAGGCGGCCACCTGCTCGGAGAGCTTGAGGATGACTTCCTGCTTGGCGTTGTTCTTCTCCATCATGAGCTGCACGTGCTGCTGCAGCTCATTCACTTGGCAGTCCTGCATGGCCAGCCGCTGCTCCAGCTCCTCCTTGTCTTTGAGCAGGGCCTCCAGGCGGCCGTCCAGGTCCGCGATACACCTCTCTTTGTGCCGCACCAGTTCCAGCCGCTCCTGCTCCCCTGCTGCTGCCAGGAACTGTTTGCTGGTCCTCTTCTCCTGCTTTGCTGCCTCCAGGGCCTTGTGAAGGAGTTGCACCAGCTCCTGATTTCAAAACAAAAACACTATGGTC
This sequence comes from Acipenser ruthenus, assembly GCF_902713425.1. NCBI lineage: Eukaryota > Metazoa > Chordata > Actinopteri > Acipenseriformes > Acipenseridae > Acipenser > Acipenser ruthenus. Next base: position 85,639,227 of record NC_081190.1, on the reverse strand, counting down.
ATTTACTCTTAAAGGTGAAGCTTCATGAGCTGTGTTGGAGGTCCCGTAAATAAATTATACTGTAGGTGGTCCCTGAATAATGCACCTGTACTTTCTTTGTAATCTGAACCAGGTGGGATCAGACCTGTTCAGATTAGTGATTTGTTTAGAGTACTGATAATAAACTGTACCATACTAAAAATGCCTGGTATAGTATTTGTTTTAGGTTTTTGATTCTTGCATTTCCTGAAAAATCTGTAATATCCCTTTGAATAAAAAAATACTGTTTTACTTATCATGTAAGAACAGCTGTTAACACCATGCATTTAATTACAGTTATGGCTACAGGTAAATTCAAATAGTCTACTGTACAATGCAATAGTCTACTGTACAATGCAATTTTCCCTAAAAAACAGCCTGTTGCAGTATTTATTAGTAGTGCATATGAGAAAAGGCTCTGAAGCTCTGCCCTATATTATACGTCAGTGGCCTTAAAACCAATTATCAGACATTATTATTATTACTATTTTGTTTATTTTGCAGACACCTTTATCCAAGGCGACTTACAGAGACTAGGGTGTGTGAACTATACATCAGCTGCAGAGTCACTTACAACAACGTCCCACCTGAAAGACGGACCACAAGGAGTTTAAGTGACTTGCTCAGGGTCACACAGTGACTCAGTGGCTGAACTGGAATCTGAGACGGGGACCTCCTGATTACAAGCCCTTTTCTTTAACCACTGGACCACACAGCCTACTATTTCAATAACAATGTCCTTTTTTTAACCAATTATAAAAGATGAATTCAGTGAAGTGTTTTTAGAAAAGACCAGCAAAATGACTGAAAATTCTGCACACTGCCTGCTGGTGGTCATTTTTCAAACCATTCAGGAGATCAGCTTAACTTGTGTGTTTTTAACAGGCTCAAAAAAGACCTTGTTTTTGCAGCTCTGTTCTTTGTACTCTGAAAGAAGAAAACAATGATAATGCAATAAAAGTACCAAACACTGGAAATACTGTCCCAGTATTACAATAATAATGAGCAATGGTGTCTTGTAAAGTGGTTTCATAAGGTCCAGGATAACCGTGTCTTTAATCAAGACACAAAAACTAATGATAAAATAAGTCAAAATGCACGTGCACAATAAATTCTGTGCACAAATAAAGATTGTGTCTGTTGGTCTAATTTTAGATCAAATATACAATTAGCTACAAACTCTTGCATGTTGCAGATCAGGTGCATTTGAGCACCGCGTTAAAAGTTGTATGGGTTACTAACAGGAAACAAGAAGGCGGCGATGCAAGATTAAAGTTTATGTTTGGGAAGCAATAAAATATGCTTATTGAAGCTCATAAAAATGTAAAAGAAAGTTTTGTGACCATACAGGCAAAAATGTAAGCTGTCTTTTTATCATCATAAGATACAGAGGAGTCATGAGCGAAAACCCAGAATTGCATTCAGGAGCTCTATTGTGACTGTTTAGATCTAGCCCTGCAGAAACAGTCCCTGCACAGGGCACAAAATTACCCTTGACTTCCTGACTCACCCTGCACACCATGCACTCATGCCTTTACCAGCTGAGCCCTTCGGGGGCCCCAGAGATTTTGTATTTTAATACACTTGTACTCTATGTGTTGATGACAAAATAATAAAAAAAAAATCTACATTGTAACCTTTATGGATTCATAGGAACAGTAGTACAGCACAAGAGTTTCAGTTACAGACAATGAAGCAACAACAGACTCTCTTCACTGTTTCAGAAGTGCCCTTCAACCCTATTTTACATACACAGCTACTATAGAACATCATACCACCATGTTTATAACAATTTGGATTATCAGCAATACAGTTATCACACTTTTAAAAAGCTCTCCTGTTAGGTAATGCATGAGTTATTCTGCTAAATGCGTTTGCCTTCACACCCAGTGACACCTTAGCCAAAGAGGAAAGAAAATGCACAGTAAAGCAACCAATTTGTGGTCAGCATGCAGGTTTCTGACTTGCATAGAAAAAGAGTTAAGACATCACACAGTCAATACAGTAGATCAGTACTTTAATCAGTTTAGGCAAAATTATTGCTGGTCTTGGATTTGAGTTTGTATTACTTCATGTAACTGCTTGACTTAATCCACTGTTTCTGTCTTATGATCGTTCATACCATGCTTATTATAGATACAACATCATATTTAAATACTATCATACAACTTTATAAAGGTTTACCACTGTGTTTTTGCACAGTATTTTTTACAGTTTTCCCATGCGTTCCCTGTGATTAGACTGTTATTTTCCCACAGTGTACCCTGGCTTTCCATGTTTATTAATATGCTTTACCATACCTAGCTGGTCTTTACAATGCTGACCTATGCTGTACCACTATGCTTTATGATTTTACTATGGGAAACATTTATAAGGTTCAATCATTCATTGTACAAGTGCCTCACAAGACATATTATTTAATAACTCAGTTATCAGTTGTTATGTGCTTAAATATACTTCAGTCACCCAAACCAAACATATACCTTTTGTGACTTGAGCCCCTCAGTGAGCGTGAACACCTCGTGCTGGAGTCTGGATAGTTTGTCCACGGGGCTCCCCTCCTTTCCTGACACCTTCTCCCCAGAAGGCTGAAGAGAACTGGTCATTTTCTTCTCCCTCTTGTTCATGCTGCTTGATGGAGAACTCTTTCCTCCAGTCTTTGCTTCCTGCGCAGACTCGTTTGTAACTGAAGAAACTGAAGGAGCTGAAAGGACTGTAGGTGCTGGGGGTGTCAGAGGTACAGGCGGTGCTGGAGGTGCTAGGAAAGAGAGCAAGCAAAGAAAGCATTTGAAATGCATGAATATTTATTTAATATATATATATATATATATATATATTTTTTTTTTTCTTAAACTTGCTGGTTCTTTATTTTATTCTGGAGCCACCTACCTGACAATATACCCTTCATAATCATTAAACAAAAAAAAGAAAATAATGATTATTTCTGGAATTCAAATTTGTTATACACACAAAAATCATCATAGAACCCATAGTACCGATGTTAATTCTAGGGTGCCTAGCCAAAACTACAATTTGCTGCAAAAGAAAATAGTTGTTAAAAAGAGCTGTTGTTTTCAATGAAAGGTGAAATTGTGAGCTATCTAGTGAGTTTTCTAGAAATTTCTTTAAAAAAGGCTTTATTGACACTCATTCTTTATCTTATTAACAAGCTTTACTCCTGCATGGTTCACCTTTTAGGAACAGGAAACCTCTGCACATTTATAACAGCAGAAAGAGTTCTTACCCTGCATGAGAAGAATGTAATAGTTTCAGAGCCACTGTGGTGGTCCCCGCATTGAACTGATCCAGACATGAACTAAGCAGAGACACAGACTTTGCAGGGCAGTTTCCTGTCAACTGAAGGACACACCTGTTGTTTCCCCCAGTATCTGTGTCACAGGATCCTCACAGGGACAGTCTTCCGATTGCTGAATCTTGTCAAAGTTGAACACACTCCGCCTCAGCTCCTGAGCTGGCTTGTTTCCACAGATATTGAGGACTGTGTTCCTGTAAGGGCAAGGCAGAGGAAACACAAACTGACTTCTGAAGGCAAAGTACAGAGAAAACAAAACTAAATGCATAGAAACAAACACACACACACAAACTAAAGTAGTACACAACAAATAACAAAATCCAAAGCTCAACTGGTTGCTTCTCTTGCTTACAGGCAGCTGCCTGGATAGGGCTGACTAGTTTACATAACAGGTTAAAGGGCAGAACATGAAAAAATATGTGGTGGTTACAAGAGTATAGCAACACTTTGTAAGCGTTTAGAATAAATCATTTAAATTGGGTTATTCCGGTTCAGCTGTTTTGTTTTGCATGCACACAACACCTACCCTGGAACCCTTTTCTCCATCAGATCACAAACTGAAGAACCCCACCCCACACACAATTTGGTCGACTTGAGCTAGAATTAAAACTGGGCTGTCAGTGAGCTTACCTTCCCAAGGTGCAGAAGGCAGCTGGCAGAGCTGTGTGGAGGTAGTGGAGGGCTCTGCAGGTATTTTCACCAGGCTGGTATTGTGCTGCCACCGTTTTATTTGCAGCTGCTGCAACCAATACAGCATGGCTTGGCTGTTTAATGCCTGTAAAACAAAAACAAAACAAACTAGATGGTAACTTTACAAGTTGTGGGGCTTGCTTTATTGGGAAAGTGGTCAAAGTAGCTGATTTGTGTCAAAAGTCACATTGTTTATTAATTGTCTAATGCTTAGAATGTGCTAGAATTTGATATTTCTCAAAGTTCTATGACAGTTAATTCAACAGTGGGAAGTAGCCTACTGAAAGAAGTTGACGCGGTTACTAAAACAGCTGTACCTCTTGATTGGTAAAAGTTATTTATGTTTTGATTTCAAATTTGAATAGCAGAGAAGTAGAGGAACATTCCATATGCTCTAACTTTTTGTCTTACTTGTTGGGAAAGTGGTCAAAGTAGCTGATTTGTGTCAAAAGTTACATCGTTTACAGTATGTTGGAAGTCTGGGAGTTTTTAAACAATGGGGAGCTTTAGAATGTTGAAAAAAGTCCCATTAAAGTGAATGAAGATGGACAAAAAAAAGGATAAAAAGCTTAATAGTTTAAAAAGTAGAAAAGATATCAAAAAGTTGTATACAAGCACACTATTCCAGACCGGTCTACACGTTTTAAAGTTTGAACGACGTTTCTAGCTTAAACGGTGTAAGAGGAGTAGCGTGCCAAAGAATAAGAATAAGAAGAAGTACGTTGAAGATTTAAAGTGGGGACTCTTGCTTCGCAAGCCCCACTAATAAAAATGGTTGGTAATTGTGACAGAGAATGAATGAATCCTCGTCAACAATCTCCCTCTCAATCTCTGAGGGCGCTGTATAACCAGAACAGAGTGCCCCAGAATGGATGTTTTTGCAGTTCATTCCAGGGTCAGTCGGAAGCCGGACATTCGGGAAGGGGGTGGGGCCACGATACCTGAAGTCAGCGCCTTAATGCGGTAGGTGATGTGTCAGTCACGGATTGGAGGAGACGTGATTGGCCGCGCCACCGAAAGAGGGCATGACGGAGGGTTTTAAGGGGAAGTGGCCCCAGTGATCTGTTCCTTAGTTTTGATGGTTAAACTATAAGGACCGTATGCACAGGAGAATTAAAAGTACTGTGAGTGTTTTGTGTTTTGTTTGTTTGTCAGCTAACTGTCATTGTTTGTTTGGCTAGACAGCTAACACGAACCGGGAGCTGTCGCTGCACGCCAGCACCAAACCCCGGACTACACTGACCTACTGTTACCTCTGTGTTTGTCTTTCACCATTCACTTGCACTAGAGCACCCACTGTCAGGAGACATGTCTGTGTCTGTGTATTGTGTGTTTAAAAAGTGTTTTTATTATTTCGGGACTGTAACCCTCCTTTTGCATGGCACAATACACATTGATGTGTAGAGCCCATGCTTATTATTTAAAGTGTTGTTGGCACGCAACCCAGCTGAAAATAAAGAGCTGTTAATTGTGAACTGTCTTGTGTGTGTTTGTTCTGGAGCACGGCCTCATCACTACACCTGCACACTGCAAACCATTCCTTCACAGTAATCCATTTTTATCATTGCAAAAATTTTAGATGTAGGGAAACCTGCTTGGGGGATGCTATTGTGTATTATCAAAGCAGCATCTGAAAAGGATCCCCTTTGTTATACTGACAACCTTTTTACAGCAAACACTTACAGAGCTGCTATTTTATAGATTTATAAGAAAAAAAAAGATTAAAATGATAGCCTTGCTCTGTTCGCTTAACTCAAACTATAAAGGAAGGCTGTGGATTTTAAAGTGGTCACAATGCAGTCAAATACCAAATTCAATATACTTTGAAGTTTAATCTTTTACCTTCAACTTACTAAACCCTCAATACACCATACACTAAGTTTTTGTCTTTTCTTTGGATACATTCCTCCCCCACATTATCATACAACAATCAGAGCCTTTTCTTGCACAACTGGCTGGATGATGCTCATTTAAGATTACAAGTGAAAAGTTAGTAAGAACACCTTCTTTCATAGCCAATGAACAATTTATAACTTGTTAGCTGGACAGTTTATTCTGAGTTCAGGCCATGGGAAGAATGGTGTGGAGTACTGCAACGTAACTTATAAGTGACTATATACTGGGATATTAGAACGGAACATATATTATATATAAAATTGCTACTGCTTCAAATTAATTCAACAATCTCTTTCATAATTGATCAAGCTTAACCGTAGATCATTATTACGCACAGTGTTAAGCATGTTAGCTGCAAGCTGTTAGATTGTTAATATACATTTTAAAGACTGAGAACAACAAAGCTAGAACAGTAATGCTTATTTTTGTGTTCACAACCAAGAGCATTTGACAAGAGCATTTGACAAGAGCTTTTGACAAGAGCATTTGATGAAATGTATGCCAGTAGATACAGGGAATACATTTCTATACCAGTTTAGGATGAATGTATTTATTTTAGGTAAAGCATAACATGAGACCATACAATGGCTAATTTAATGGAATTGTATGTGTGTATAAATTACATTTATATACAGACGTGCTCAAATTGGTTGGTACCCCTCCACAAAAAACGAAGAATGCACAATTTTCTCTGAAATAACTTGAAACTGACAAAAGTAATTGGCATCCACTATTGTTTATTCCATATTTAATAGAAGACTTTGCTTTTGATTTTTTATTCAACATAATATTGTAAATAATAAAACAAATGAAAATGGCATGGACAAAAATGATGGGACCGCTAACCTAATATTTTGTTGCACAACCTTTAGAGGCAATGACTGCAATCAAATGTTTTCTGTAGCTCTCAATGAGACTTCTGCACCTGTTAACAGGTAGTTTGGCCCACTCTTCCTGAGCAAACTGCTCCAGCTGTCTCAGGTTTGATGGGTGCCTTCTCCAGACTGCAAGTTTCAACTCTTTCCATTGATGTTCGATAGGATTCAGATCAGGACTCATAGAAGGCCACTTCAGAATAGTCCAATGTTTTGTTCTTATCCATTCTTGGGTGCTTTTAGCTGTGTGTTTTGGGTCATTATCCTGTTGGAGGACCCATGATCTGCGACTGAGACAGAGCTTTCTGACACTGGGCAGTACATTTCGCTCCAGAATGACTTGATAGTCTTGAGATTTCATTGTGCCCTGCACAGATTCATGGCACCCTGTGCCAGGCGCAGCAAAGCAGCCCCAAAACATAACCGAGCCTCCTCCATGTTTCACTGTAGGTACAGTGTTCTTTTCTTTGAAAGCTTCATTTTTTCATCTGTGAACATAGAGCTGATGTGACTTGCCAAAAAGCTCCAGTTTTAACTCATCTGTCCAAAGGACATTCTCCCAGAAGGATTGTGGCTTGTCAATATGCATTTTAGCAAATTCCAGTCTGGCTTTTTTATGTTTTTCTTTCAAAAGTGGAGTCCTCCTGGGTGTTCTTCCATGGAGCCCACTATCGCTCAAAAAGCGACGGATGGTGCGATCACAAACTGACGTACCTTCACCTTGGAGTTCAGCTTGTATCTCTTTGGCAGTTATCCTTGGTTCTTTTTCTACCATTCGCACTATCCTTCTGTTCAATCTGGGGTCGATTTTCCTCTTGCGGCCGCGCCCAGGGAGGTTGGCTACAGTTCCATGGACCTTAAACTTCTTAATAATATTTGCAACTGTTGTCACAGGAACATCAAGCTGCTTGGAGATGATCTTGTAGCCTTTACCTTTACCATGCTTGTCTATTATTTTTTTTCTGAATCTCCTCAGGCAACTCTCTCCTTTGCTTTCTCTGGTCCATGTTCAGTGTGGTGCACACAATGATACCAAACAGCACAGTGACTACTTTTCTCCATTTAAATAGGCTGAATGACTGATTACAAGATTGGAGACATGTGTGATACTAATTAAATAAACTAATTAGTTTGAAATATCACTATAATCCAATTATTTATTATCTTTTCTAAGGGGTACCAACAAATGTGTCCAGGCCATTTTAGAATATCTTTGTAGAATAGGCAATAATTCATCTCTTTTCACAACTTCTTTGCTTCTATGACATACCAAAGTCATGCAAGTATACATGATAAAATAGCTTTTAATTTCATCACTTTTCAGGAGGAATGAAGCATTATTTCAAAGAGCTGTAAGGGTACCAACAGATTTGAGCACGTCTGTATATATACCTTTAACATGTCTGAAGGGGACACTGTATTACTTAAAACGTGAATTAACGTCTTCAAACATGTTAAGAGTGAGCAGTTACCTTGGGATTACACACCAGGTTCAGACGCATTGATTGGTCTAATGTATCCGCAGGCGACCTAAGACTCACCGTTTCAACGGTGTCAGTAGTGCTCAACAGAAAAGAATGCATACAGAAAAATATTGTATACTGGCCATGGGCTTTGGTTTTGCCCAGAGCCGTAACTAAGCATTTAGCTACCGGGGCATGCAAATATAAATATATATATATATATATATATATATATATTCTATCTGGATACGTCCAGTGACTGCTGTGAATAGTGCAGCTGGCAACAAGGGAAAGACCTTGTGACAGCCTGGAGAGACAGCTGACAGGAGGAAAGAGACCCCATTGGGGCTGGTAAGGGTTAGCTACCCTTGTCGGCAGTATCCAGCTCTGTGTTTACAGGATGCTGGAGACACCCGCCCAAGGCTTCTAAGAAATTAAAGAGAAAAATACCCCTAGAGTCTGCGAGAGCGGGGGCGGAAGATGACTCAACGTTGGACAACACGGTTAACGACTTAGGAACGGAAACGGATATGAGTATGGAGAGTACTTCACAAAAGACTAGTTCAAGATCTGCAGTTAACAAAGACATGGAACTCCAGGTTTGTGTCTGCGGCTGGAGCAAGGCGACAACGGTCAGGGGTTTGAAGATTCATCAAGGGAGAATGAAATGCTTGAGGGAGAAGGGACAAGGGCCTCGCATTGATCAGTACTTCTTACGAAGTCAGTCAAGTCAGTCGAATGAAATCCAGCGACAGGAAGCAAACCACAGTTCGCAGGATATCAGCACCCCTGTCATAGATGTGAGGAGGACTTGCATGGACACAGTTAGTGATGAACCTAATGATCCTTGTGAACCCGGTCAGACAAACCAGCATAAGAGAGAAAAGAACCTCAACGGGCACAAGCCTGGAGTTAAATGGCCAAGAGCTTGTGAGAAAACTGCATGGGACACAGTAAACACAGATCTCTGCGTTGCATTGGAAAGTTTAAGTGGAACAGTTGAAAAGAAGCTGGATAAATTTGGGGACATCATCTACGCATATGGAAGTGAGAGGTTTGGAGTTGAAAAAAGGAAGGAAAAAGTACAAACTATTCCTGGAAAGTCTAGACGGCAGCAGGAGATTGAACGCTTAGTTAGAGAAAGGAGACAGCTGAGGAACCAATGGAGAAGAGCAGAACAAAGTCAGAAGGAGGGACTCAATCTCTTACAAAGGGTCATAAAAGATAAGCTTGCAACATTGCGCAGAGCTGAGCGCCTACGGAAACGCTACAAAAAGAAGGAGCGTGCGAGAGCTAACTTTTATAAAGACCCATTCAAATTTGTAAAGAAGTTATTCACCAGTGAGAAGAATGGCACACTAAAAGCATCTAAGGTTGAGCTGGAGAGATATTTGGAGGAAACACATACAGATTCAAAAAGGCAGGAGCCTATGTCAATTCCGTCAGACATCCCACCTATCAATCCACCAGAATACCAAATGGAGGACTGTGCACCTAAGTGGAAAGAAATAGAGCAAGCTGTGAAAAAAGCAAGGGCTTCATCATCTCCAGGGCCTAATGGAGTTCCGTACAGAGTGTACAAGAGTGCTTCAGGAGTTCTACTACGAATTCTGTGGAAATTGATGAAAGTGGCATGGGAAAAACAGGTTGTACCAAGAGCATGGCGCCGAGCAGGTGGAGTCTTTATACCTAAAGAAAAAGATTCTACAAGCATCAGTCAGTTTCGTCCCATTTCCCTATTAAACGTAGAAGGCAAGATTTTCTTCAGCATTATTGCTCAGAGATTGGCAGCTTACCTATTAAAGAACTGCTTCATTGACACTTCAATACAAAAAGCGGGCATTCCAGGTTTCCCAGGTTGCTTAGAACACATCAATGTGATCTGGCAACAAATTCAATCAGCTAAAAAGGAGAGGAAGGAGCTCCATGTGACATTCCTGGATTTGGCTAATGCATATGGTTCAGTGGCACATGAACTACTTTGGGCAGCATTTGATTTTTTCAGTGTACCGATGACAATAACAAATTTAGTGAAAGCCTATTTTGGAGATTTGCAATTCAGTTTTTCAACTTCAGAATTCAGCACTACATGGCAATGCCTAGAGGTTGGAATAATGGCAGGATGCACCATTTCTCCACTGGCTTTTACCATGGCAATGGAAGTAATCATTAGGGCATCAAAATGGGTAGTAGGAGGAGAGCGCTTGGCTTCTGGAATGCGACTACCACCAATTCGAGCATACATGGATGACATGACAACCATGACTACAACAGTAGCCTGCACTAATCGATTATTGGGCAAATTAACCAATAACATTGAATGGGCACGAATGCAATTCAAGCCCACTAAATCAAGGAGCATCTCTATAATTAAAGGCAAAGTAGTAGATAAAACATTCTTCATTAATGGTGAGGCAATACCAACAGTGTCTGAGAAGCCAGTGAAGAGTCTTGGGAGATGGTACGACGGGGATCTAAAGGACACAGTTCGTGTGGGAGAAGTTGGACAACAAGCAGTGGAAGGGTTGAAGAGCATAGACAGCTGCGCTCTACCAGGTAAACTAAAACTCTGGTGCTTTCAGTTTGGTCTACTGCCGAGGTTGCTGTGGCCACTGACTGTGTATGAGGTTTCTTTGACAACAGTAGAGAAGCTGGAAGCTTTAATCAGTTCATACATCAGGAAATGGTTGGGAGTTCCACGCTGCCTCAGCAGAGTGGGACTTTATGGTAAAGGAATACTGCAGCTACCAGTCTCTGCTCTAACCGAGGAGTTTAAGTGCGCCAAGGTCAGACTGGAAATGACATTAGTAGAGTCACGCGATAAATGCGTAAGGGAGGCAGCACCTGTGTTGAAAACTGGAAGAAAGTGGGCGGCAAAGAAAGCTGTGGAAGATGCAAAGGCTGCCCTTCGAATTGGTGATATCATGGGGCAAGTTCAGCATGGAAGAGGGGGTCTTGGTTTCAGTTCAACTCCTCCTACATGGCACAAGGCGGCCCCAGCTCAAAGAAGGAAGCTGGTAGTCAACGAGGTGCAAAAGCAGGAGGAGAGGATGAGGTGTATAAAGGCCATTTCTCAGGCCAAACAGGGAGAATGGATGAGATGGGAGAGTGTGGAACAACGCAAGATTGGCTGGCAAGACCTATGGTCAATGGAACAGAGCAGGATCAGTTTCCTCATCAGGTCAACATATGATGTTCTCCCATCACCACAGAACCTAAACCTCTGGGTAGGAGAGGATCCCTCATGTCCTTTGTGTTCATCACCTGCAACATTAAGGCACATTTTGACAGGATGTAAGGTGGCTCTTAGCCAAGGACGGTTTACTTGGCGCCATGACCAGGTGCTGCGATGTTTGGCCTTAGCATTGGAAGACAAGCGTAACATGACCAATAAGTTGCCACCTGTTCCATCAAAACATTACACACAAAAGACAACATTCCTCCGCCCAGGAGAGCAACCACCAAGAAAAGGTGTTAAAACCAATCCTCGCCCAGGACAACTGGAAGCTGCTAGAGACTGGAATATGCTGGCAGATGTTGGTCAACGGCTTATTTTTCCACCTGAGATTGCCACCACTAACCTTCGACCAGATATTGTCTTGTGGTCTGGATCAGCACGCCTTGTTCACCTGGTAGAGTTAACAGTGCCATGGGAGGACGCTGTAGATGAGGCGTATGAGAGGAAGAAACTGCGGTATGCTCAACTAGCCACTGAAGCGGAACAGCGAGGATGGAGAGTTCGGGTTTACCCAGTGGAAGTGGGTTGTCGAGGATTTGTGGCACACTCTACAACCCGGTTTCTCAGAGATGTCGGATTCAGTGGCCAAGAGTTGCGTCGCACAGTGAAGAACTTATCTGAAGCAGCAGAGAGGAGCAGCAACTGGCTGTGGTTGAGACAGAAAGATTCTGGCTGGGGACAGGTAAGTAAGCTGGGCTGAGTTGAGTGGGGGACGGAGGGGGGTGATGCTGGGACGCCAGAATCACCGTCGAGCCCTCTTGAGGTGTCGTGGGCTAGTCGACGAAACACTGAGGATGGAAGGTGCCCACTTGAAAACCCCAGAGATGTACCCTACTTAGCTCAATCCAGACGGTTGTCATGCTGATGCGCTGGGGAGGCCGCACTTTGGTTGATCCCAGGAGCCAGCATCGCAGCCGTTGTGTGTGCTGATGCGCCAGGGAGGCAAAATAAGCTGATCCCTGGAGCCAGCATTACACTTCAGCCATTAACACCAGACAGAAGGATATCTACATCATCATATGGAAGGAAACGTAAATGGATGGAGACGCATATGGATCACATTAGTTTACTGTAAAGCTACGTCTTAGTTGGTGCTTATCTTGGCGAGAGCCGAGTTCAAATCAGCATGAAGTTTTAACATCTACTCTCGTGTAATGGAAATCATTATATATATATATATATAAATAATTTATATATATATATATATATATATATATATATAAATTGCATGCACCTCCGGTTGAAGCAACCGGAGGTGGATGGAAAGACTCCATATCGCAGCTACCGGGGCATGAAAGACTCCATATCGCAGCTACAGGGAAATGAAATGTTATTTTTTTTTCTTTTTTTCTTTTTTTTTTTGGATGTTAGGAGTTAGGATGGTATTTACTCGCGCATAGTTTTGAATGTTATTTCCGAATCTCTCCTTTAACAAGTCTGAAGGAGACACTATTAATTAAAACGTGAATTAACGTCTTCAAACCTGGTAACAGTGAGCAGTTACCTTGGGATTACACCCCAGGTTCAGACGCATTGATTGGACTAATGTATCCGCAGGCGACCTAAGACTCACCGTTTCAACGGTGTCAGTAGTGCTCAACAGAAAAAAATGTATACAGAAAAATATTGTATACTGGCCATGGGCTTTGGTTTTCCCCAGAGCCGTAACTAAGCATTTAGCTACCAGAGCCGTAACTAAGCATTTAGCTACCGGGGCATGCAAATATATATATATATATATATATATATATATGTCACAGGGTGACTTAATGTTTATAACTTATTTTTTTGTTTGTTTGCACTTTTATTCTAGGTATCTTAAAGCACCTTTATAAGATTACTGTATTAGTTGTATATTAAAGGAAATGAAAGTTTAGGAACCATTTGATTGCAAATAACAACTACGTTTATAATATTTAAATGTTTTGGAAGACTTTCACGATATGATTGAATGTTTGTTAACCGTTTTTGCAGCTGCTAGAGGTACACACAGTAAGACTGCACGAGTTATTTGAGAGTTGTTTTGAGCACGTTTTATAAAATGTTATTGGTTTGGTATTTAAGTTTGATTTTGCTTTATTTGGAGTGAATTGTATGTATTATATTTTTTTTATTATGATAGTATGTACACGTTTTTATTATTAAATTTGGTCTTACCTTGTGTTTTGGTGTGGGACGGCGTTAGGCTGGGAAGGAGCTGAGAGCGAGTGATGTCACTTCCAGTGGGAGGTTTTAAGTAATTTCCGCAATGATGCTGGGAAATGTAGTTTGTACAAATACTGTTAATGGGTCTTGCCAATTGATTCGCTCTGGATAGTTAAGGGAGGAGTTTGATGCATATAAAAGAGCGGAGACAGAGACAACGGGGAGGACTGCGAGAGACAGGGAGTGTGCCACAGAAGAGAGCCAGAGAACCAGAGAGACGGCAGAGGAGAGCTGCAAGAGCCACAGGAGCCACAGGAGTCCCTGAGAGAGCAGAGACGTGGAGAACAGAGACCGGGATCCAAGAGGAATCTTCAGGACTAAATGTATTAGTAGAACAAGCAGGCTGTACTGGAGAGTTGATTCAGGACTAAACGAGTGCAGTTTAAAAGGGAAGTAGCCTGACCACTTTTAATGATTAGTACATTGCCTAATAGGGTTTATGACCCGCTTGCTGTTTAGGGACCCTAGTGCACTTTTATATTTTCTCTGCTAGAGTGATACCTGTGTTTTTAAAAGGAGATAAACCCAATATGTGGTATTTGCCTGTAACTTGTAATTTATGGTTCTTGCACCTGTTCTATTGATATAAATATCTATGATAGAGAGTGGTATTTTGGGGTGTTGCTTTTTAAATTACTTGTGGCTATAGGTTGTGCTCTTAAATATATGGATTGGTATAGTTAACTATAAAGAAATATATTTTAATCTCTGTTGGGGTGTTCTGTATACTGCATAATTGTGAGTCACTCAGTGCTGTTGCTTTTTTTCCTCTGTCTCCAGGGGGGGTGCCTGCCATATCCAGGGAGGAGCTTGGCACCAGTGTGGGGGGGGTCACTAGCTGCACCTTTTTCCTGGAGCGGTTGATGAGGATCCAGTGGTGTCTATTGTGACTTTGGCCGAAATTCATTTCTTTTGTATACTTTTGCACCCTAGCAAAGTAGTGGGTGCTTTTATTATTTTCTTTTGATACTTTGTGCACTAGTAAATTGGTGTGTGCCTTGTGTTTTTTTTTTATTTTTATTTTTGGTAACCCCTGGTATTATCGAAATTGTATTATCATATTTTAATGATTTTATAAGGATAATAAACATTGTTTATTGCGAAATGGTACAACTGTCTGCCTTTCTTGTCATGGTCGATCTGTTCTGAGTTCCAACTGGTCATAATTACGAACCTGTGTTTTAGTGTTGCTAGGGTCCTAGTGCCCCATATATTTAGTCACTAGGTGGCGTAGTTGGCTACTGTTTGAATTTTAACCCCAAAAGTGTCCCGTGACATATATATATATATATATATATATATATATATATATAAATTGCATGCGCCTCCGGTTGAAGCAAACGGAGGTGGATGGAAAGACTCCATATCGCAGCTCCAGGGGCATGCAAGACTCCATATCGCAGCTACAGGGGCATAAAATGTTATTTTTTTTTAATTTTTTTATTTTTTATTTCGATGTTAGGAGTTAGGATGGTATTTACTCGCGCATGGTTTTGAATGTTATTTCCGAATCTCTCCTTTAACATGTCTGAAGGGGACACTGTATTACTTAAAACGTGAGTTAACGTCTTCAAACCTGTTAACAGTGAGCCTTTACCTTGGGATTACACCCCATGTTCAGACGCATTGATTGGACTAATGTATCAGCAGGCGACCTAAGACTCACCGTTTCAACGGTGTCAGTAGTGCTCAATAGAAAAGAATGCATACAGAAAAATATTGTATACTGGCCATGGGCTTTGGTTTTGCCCAGAGCCGTAACTAAGCATTTAGCTACCTGGGCATGCAAATATATATATTCCAACGTATATTTTAATTATTCACTTCATGTGCAGCATAGTATTTATGCTGTACTGTGTGTGCAAGTTGTTCACAGTGATCCACAACATTCAGTTACACATAATTTATAATTGATTTGCAGTTAAAAATGATAATACAAAATATAATAAACTTACCAGGCATGTCAGCTGAAGTTATGCTAATGTCCTATGTCTTAAGCAAATATTGGTAACAGAATAACAAGGTTGGTTACTCTAAACTAAATTATTAATTTACCAGCTGGTAAGACTACTGTAGTTATTATTATTTCTTAGCAGACGCCCTTATCCAGGGCGACTTACAATTGTTACAAGATATCACATTATTTTTACATACACTTACCCATTTATATAGTTGTTTTTATTTTTTTACTGGAACAATCTAGGTAAAGTACCTTGCTCAAGGGTAAAACAGCAGTGTCCCCCACTGGGGATTGAACCCACAACCCTCCGGTCAAGAGTCCAGAGCCCTAACCACTACTCCACACTACTGCCCCTAGTTAAAACACAGAGGCCTGGAAGGCAGGTTTATTATAGGCACATGCCTGGCAGGCTGGTTTATAATGGGCACATGCCTGACAGGCTGGTTTATATTGGGCACATGCCTGGCAGGCTGGTTTATAATGGGCACATGCCTGGCAGGCTGGTTTATATTGGGCACATGCCTGGAAGGATGGTTTATAATGGGCACATGCCTGGCAGGCTGGTTTATATTGGGCACATGCCTGGAAGGCTGGTTTATATTGGGCACATGCCTGGAAGGCTGGTTTATATTTGGCACATGCCTGGCAGGCTGGTTTATATTGGGCACATGCCTGGAAGGCTGGTTTATATTGGGCACATGCCTGACAGGCTGGTTTATATTGGGCACATGCCTGGAAGGCTGGTTTATATTGGGCACATGCCTGGAAGGCTGGTTTATATTGGGCACGTGCCTGGCAGGCTGGTTTATAATGGGTACGTGCCTGTCAGGCTGGTTTATAATGGGTACGTGCCTGGCAGGCTGGTTTATAATGTGCACGTGCCTGGCAGGCTGGTTTATAATGTGCACGTGCCTGGCAGGCTGGTTTATAATGTGGACATATCTGGCAGGCTGGTTTATAATGGGCACATGCCTGGCAGGCTGGTTTATAATGGGCACATGCCTGGCAGGCTGATTAAAAAAAAATTGTGATTGAAAAAAAAAAAATATGCTGTAGCTTGCCATTATCATAATTTCATTCTGATATTTTTTTCTCAGAGAAATGCCTCCCAGAAAGCGTAGGAAGTGTACTTCGGTCACTGGTAAGTATGAATTATTGTTTGTGAATAAATAATTATATTTTATCAAATTACTGAATAGTTTATGTATAGAGCCACTATCGTAGTTTGTAGAAAATGTTATATGGCCTAATGTGTATGACTGTCAGTAAAGTATCTGATTTTTTTTTTTTTCTAACAACTTATAACACTTTAAAATGTACACTCCACAATAATGTCTTCAGGATTGCTGCTCATGGACAGCACTTTGGCGCATACATTTTAAAGTGTTATAAGTTGTTAGAAAGGATGTTAACAATGAAAGTGAAAATATCAGATACTTTATTGAGAGTCATACCAACACATTAGGATCTGTGTCAGGATGTTAACAATGAAAGAGAAAAAATCAGATACTTTACTGATGCAGTTGGACTAACACATTAGGCCATATACCAAACATGAGACCATATAACAACACATTAGACCATATACCAACATTTTCTACAACCTACGATAGTTGCTCTTAAAACAAGTAACGTAGTGTTATTTACAAGTAAGGTGGTGTATTTTTTTCCTTCAGTGAAAAATCATGCAGAAAAAGCTCATGCTACATCAGCAACCCCTGCTGCTTGTTCAGAAAGCGACACTGCTTCCCCACTGCCACAGGCATGCCCTCCTTCCTCCAGCACAGTCGCTGTGTCACTTCAGCATCCACCTGTATCACTGGCTGTGGCTTGCCCAGCTGTAATACCCGACAGCATGGCTACACCACAAGAATTTGCTGAAGTCGAGAGCCTTCTCCCTCTTTCTTTCAACAAGAGAAAGAAAAGGTAATATAACATAAATAAACAGATTAATGTGATATTGGAACATTCCATAATTTAAGTATTCTCAAGTTCATTCCAAAGGCTTAATGCAGAATTAAATTAATTCTGAATTAAGTAAATACCTTTTTATGGTTTCATTAAATTTACATTTGTGTATCAATTTTGCAATGTTGGCCATATTTTGTATCTTATTATTCTTATACCTTTTCCCCCAAAGATACAGTGTGACAGCAGAGGAGATCAGGAAAAGGATAGGTCCACCTGAGAATGTGTCAGCCAATTCCCTGGTTGCATATCTAAGGGTAGATAAAAGTAAAAAGAGTGAGCTTAAAAAGAAGATTGAAGAGACAGTTGGCATTAGTCCTGGCCCAACAACCACTGTAACTTCCCTGTGTTCCAAACTGACTGAGGGTACATTAGTAAATGTCCAGTGCAATGTCAACACACTAAAACATATCAATTAGTAGTATAACACATGGTACAATATACAGACCACTGCATTCAACAGCTTCAAAATACCTTATCTTAACAGTGTAGTGTGGGTAGCCTTGTTTTTAAAACCTAACAATCTAATTATATGTTTCCATTCTAAGTTGTCTTGCATTCAGGCACCAGCTTAAGTCAAATGTAACATGCAAACAGTAAACATTATATTTATCATTAAATAAATCCATTATTTGTGAATATAGAAAATGTAATGTCAGTCTTATTGTACGTTAAAAGTTGATTGTTACAATAATAGTAACACTTTTCTGTCTTCAGGAGAAGCCTGAGATTTAGGTGTGGGCATCGGCAAGTTGGCAGTAAGGATGATTCCTTTTGACAGGATCGCAGTTTTGGAGGGCTCGATCACAACCAAAGATGTTGCCATTGGAAAGCTTCATGAATTTAAGTATGTTTCTTTACTCTTTTACACTAGTGATGAAAAACGCAGGTGTACTGTAACCAAAACGTTAAATTACATCAAATCTGTAACAAAAAATACACGATGAATATGAAATATAGAAAAAGTAAAATCAGACCAAAATATTTCCTATGTACAAAACAATAAAGTTAGAAAGAGGGGTCAATCAGAGAAAGATATGATTGCAATCAAATGTGCGAAATTGTAAAAATAAAGTCAACAGAAGACTTAATTAAACTATATATTTTACCTCTCCAGTTTTTTATGCATGGCACTCATTTTGTGGAAGCACAATTATATCATATTAAATATAGAAGGCAGGATTTGCACTCTGCCTTTACCCGCTATGCCACTTGTGAGCCACACATTATTATTTTTAAAGTGTAAAGGTACACTTTAAAACTTCTAAATAGACTTGCAGATTTTCTCAGGGTGATTTTTTCTGCTGGGCATCTCAATATTTTTTTTGTTTTTATTTACATACCATTACAAGATAAAATGTTAGGAGCTAAAAACAATCCTCATTAAATATTGGGTAAAATCAGTGTCTGAGGCTAAAAGCAGCTTACATAAAACCACATGCCTGGTTTATTGAGTATTGCAGTACTAATTGTATTATTCATTATTTAAAAAAAAAATATATATATATATATATATATATATATATATATATATATATATATATATATATATATATATATATATACATACAGTACTGTGCAAAAGTTTTAGGCAGGTGTGAAAAAATGCTGTAAAGTAAGAATGCACAAAGTCAGGGATTTTGTAGGCATATAGTCAGGTGTATGATTAAACAATTATATCAAACAGGTGCTAATGATTATCAATTCAATATGTAGGTTGAAACACAATCATTAACTGAAACAGAAACAGCTGTGTAGGAGTGTCACAAAGACGGCCAGAGTGGGTGGCGTCAGACCGGAAGCAGGAAGGAATTCAAACACAGACAGACGGTGATGGTGATGAGCTGAGTGCAATGGCTGCACTCAGCGTTTATTAACAAATAAAAGGGTTGTAAACAGCACAAAAACAGGACACGGCACTTGCGCCAAAATAAACAGACATACAAAACGGACTAACACTAAACAAACGGTGCACGGACAGACAAACAGACACGGTGAGAACAAACACTTTACGTTTACGATCTTACTTATTTCTCTCTCTCTCTCTCTCTCTCTCTCTCTCTCTCTCTCTCTCTCTCTCTCTCTCTCTCTCTCTCACCCGTTCTCCTCTTCCGAACACCCAACCCTGAGTGACAGAAACGTGCATCTATATATACTGTTGTGCTGGGATTCAATTACTAATTAATTACTCACTTGAATCCCAGCACGTGAATTCATTACGTGAAACCCCGTGTTCACATATTATATTTTAAATGCACGTGCGTGATGTGCAATCCCATGCCTAAATACAAATATACAATTTAAACACACGTGAAACACAGACCCGTTTATATCCCGTGTACCAATCTATACACCAACATTAACGCACGCAACACACAACACACAAATGCACACAGGGGCGGGGCGCATTGCCACAAGGAGGAATAAAACTGGGTGAGGAACAGCCAAACTCAGCTAACAAGGTGAGGTTGCTGAAGACAGTTTACTGTCAAAAGTCGTACACCATGGGGTGTAGAAAAATGGCAGCAGGTGCTCTGGACTGATGAGTCAAAATTTGAAATATTTGGCTGTAGCAGAAGGCAGTTTGTTCGCCGAAGGGCTGGAGAGTGGTACACGAATGAGTGTCTGCAGGCAACAGTGAAGGTTCCTTGCAAGTTTGGGGCTGCATTTCTGCAAATGGAGTTGGGGATTTGGTCAGAATTAAAGGTATCCTCAATGCTGAAAAGTACAGGCAGATACTTATCCATCATGCAATATCATCAGGGAGGCATTTGATTGGCCCCAAATTTATTCTGCAGCATGACAACGACCCCAAACATACAGCAAAAGTCATTAAGAACTATCTTCAGCGTAAAGAAGAACAAGGAGTCCTGGAAGTGATGGTATGGCCCCCACAGAGCCCTGATCTCAACATCATCGAGTCTGTCTGGGATTACATGAAGAGAGAGAAGCAACTGAGGCTGCCTAAATCCACAGAAGAACTGTGGTTAGCTCTCCAAGATGTTTGGGCCAACCTACCTGCCGAGTTCCTTCAAAAACTGTGTGCAAGTGTACCTAGAAGAATTGATGTTGTTTTGAAGACAAAGGGTGGTCACACCAAATATTGATTTGATGTAGATTTTTCTTCTGTTCACTCACTTTGCATTTTGTTAATTGATAAATATAAACTATTAACATGTCTATTTTTGAAAGCATTCTTACTTTACAGCATTTTTTCACACCTGCCTAAAACTTTTGCACAGTACTGTATATATATATATATATATATATATATTTTTTTTTTTTTAAATTTATTTCTCGATGGCATCAAGAATACAACAGACCAAATTAAAGAAAGTGCTACGGACTTTGACATGGCTACTGATGGACTGGGCTTTCAAATGCTTGATGTTTACAGTTCTGTACTTCAAAAATGTGCCGATTCCCAGATAGAAAAACTGCAGAATGTGTAGTTTTAGATGACACTGAAAATAAGGCATCCTTTGCATATATGTTCATTATTTTAAAAAAGGGCTTGTTCAAAACATTAAGAACATTTCTAAGCAAAGAAAACCTAAAATAGCATTTTATGTAAGGCATTTTCTTTTTTATACAACCTCTTAAATATATATTTAAAAATGTACCATAAACATACATAAATAAAGGTACTGTACAACATCTCATATTTATAGTTTCTTGTTTTATTTGTTTATGATTTAAATATTAGCAGTATTAAAATGTAAAACTGCACATACATGCTTCAACAGACTGATACAGAGCAATACAAAGTACTGGACCCAATTGTGGAAAAAAGTGCTGTACAGAAGAACCCTCCTCCCCACTTCTCAGCTCTAATGACCCCCTGACATGTCCCCCCTTTGAAAGAAATTCAGTTCAGGCTTAGATTTTTATGTTAACAATTTGCTTTTACACTACTCGCTACTTAAAGATTGCACTTTCTATTTACTAGAAATCATATTTTTACAACTTCTTTACAAAGTGTTACAATAATGCACATTTAAGTGTTATTTAAGTAATCTGATTAAGAGAGAAAAGGGAGACATACCATATCAAATATCGACCAACTTGGCCAGAATACAATCATCAGCAATTAGAACTATGCAACATATATTTTATTTTTGATAACATGCTGCCACTATACATATAAATAGCTATTTCACTCTTACTTGAAGAGACCTTTGAGGTCCTTAACAGTTGTAATTAACCTCTATACTTTGTCCAGTTTTGTGTGCATTCTGTAATTTAAAAATAAAGGCGTGGGCTCATAACAGCACACGTTCAGCTCGATTTTAGTATCTGATTCTTTGCTCTGCTACCAATTATTCTTTTTCTAAAGGAACAGACTTTGAATTTGGAATCAGGTCTATGGGTATATAAAGCTCGATTAAGGGGTTCTTTGAGCTGATATGAATGCATGTCTATAGCATGGCTTCTTGCTCTTTCAATGCGTTTTCTGTAAGCATGCAGCCTTATAATTTTTATTTTATTGCTGGCCATGCTATACTGTCCTGTCACAAAGACGGCCAGAGTGGGTGGCGTCAGACCAGACAGGAATACACAGACAGAGACGGTGGTGATGAGGAGCTGAGTGCAATGGCTGCACTCAGCGTTTATTTAACAAATAAAAGGGTTTAACAGTACAAAAAACAGGACACGGCACTTGACGCCAAAAGAAACATATAAACAAAACGGACTAAACAGTGAACAGACAAACGGACAAACACGGTGAGCAGATAACACTAATTACTTTACTTTAGACTTTCTTTTCTCCTTCTCTCTCTCCCGTTCTCCACTCACCGAACACCAACCCCCAGTGAGTGAAAATGTGTCTCTATATATACTGTTGTGCTGGGATTCAATTACTAATTAATTACTCACTTGAATCCCAGCACGTGAATTCATTACGTGCAACCCCGTGCCACACATTATACACATTTTATCTGCACGTGAAGTGATGTGCCATCCTCGTGCCTAAATATAATTATACACTTTAAACACACGTGAAACACAGACCCGTTTATATCCCGTGTACCAATCTATACACCAACATTAACATACGCACGCATATACATACACAGATCACACAAATGCACACAGGGGCGGGGCACTTTGCCACATATACCCCCCCTTGTGCGCAGCACACATGGCCTCAACGGCCACCTCCCCCCTTAAAAACCCAGCAGTCCAGAACAAAGTCTCGGGCTGGGAAGGGAGGCTTCAGTGGGCCCTTGGCTGGCAATGCTGTCAGCACCCCTGCCGGTAGTGGCACGGCTGACAGCCTGTTGGTCCCATCCTGCAGCGAAAAAGCTGCGGGGGCAGGTGGTCCCCCGACCTCCCCCTTCTTCGTAGCCGGCAGCTCCCTCCTGTGGGGCTCCGGCCACAAGAACTCCTGCAGCGAAACTGCTGCTGGGGAAAGTGGTCTCCAGACCTCGTCCCCCTTCTTCGTGGCCGGCAGCTCCCCTTTCTGGGGCTCCGGCCACCGTACTCCCTGCGGAGGTACGGGCAGCAGAGGCAGCTCCTGCTCCTCTGCTCCGGGCGGTGGCGGAGGCAGAGGCAGCTCCAGCTCCTCTGCTCCTGGCGGTGGTGGAGGCAGAGGCAGCTCCAGCTCCTCTGCTCCTGGAGGTGGTGGAGGCAGAGGCAGCTCCAGCTCCTCTGCTCCTGGCGGTGGTGGAGGCAGAGGCAGCTCCAGCTCCTCTGCTCCTGGAGGTGGTGGAGGCAGAGGCAGCTCCTGCTCCTCTGCTCCTGGAGGTGGTGGAGGCAGAGGCAGCTCCTGCTCCTCTGCTCCTGGAGGTGGTGGAGGCAGAGGCAGCTCCTGCTCCTCTGCTCCTGGAAGTGGTGGAGGCAGAGGCAGCTCCTGCTCCTCTGCTCCTGGCGGTGGTGGAGGCAGAGGCAGCTCCTGCTCCTCTGCTCCTAGTGGAGGAAGCGGTGGAGGTGGCGGAGGCAGAGGCAGCTCCTGCTCCTCTGCTCCTGGTGGTGGTGGAGGCAGAGGCAGCTCCTGCTCCTCTGCTCCTAGTGGAGGAAGCGGTGGAGGTGGCGGAGGCAGAGGCAGCTCCTCTGCTCCTGGCGGCGCTGGCTCCCTCCGCTGTGGCGGCTGGGCTGGTGCGCGCCGTGCTGCCTTCAGCAGCATGAATAGAGGCTGCTGGGGGACACCAGCCTCCTGCCCCTCTCCCCCCCAAAAATTTCCAGGGGGTTGGGCCTGTAACTCCTCCCCTTCCGGCCCTTGGGGCTGAACCAGCAGGCATTTTCCCTCTGCTGGTGGCTTGGGTCCCAGGGCTGTGGAAGCCCCGACTTGCCTCCCTTTGGGCTGTGGACGCACCGACTCCTCCCTTTTGGGCTGTGGACGCACCGACTCCTCCCTTTTGGGCTGTGGACGCACCGACTCCTCCCTTTTGGGCTGTGGACGCACCGACTCCCCCCTCTTGGGCTGTGGACGTTCGGGCTCCCCCCACTCAGGCGTAGGACGTTCGGGCTCCTCCCACTCAGGCGTAGGACGTTCGGGCTCCTCCCACTCAGGCGTAGGACGTTCGGGCTCCTCCCACTCAGGCGTAGGACGTTCGGGCTCCTCCCACTCAGGCGTAGGACGTTCAGGCTCCTCCCATTTGGGCTGTGGACGCTCAGGCTCCTCCCGCTTGGTCTGTGGACGCTCAGGCTCCTCCCCATAGCTGCGGAAGGGACAGTGGGCGAACAGGTGATCCTGGTCGCAGAGGAGGCACCCCGGCGATGGCTTGTTACATCGCCGTGGATGCCTGGCCCTTAGGCGGCACTCCTCCTCCCTGTCCTTCACCTCTTTATCCGGTTCCTCCTCCTCCTCACCTTGGAAGGGGCAGATCGCCACCGTGTGTCCGTAGACTCCACAGGCCATGCACCAGCCTTGGTCCTCGAGGCCCCCGAGGAGGTCCTCCAGGTCCCGGCAGCCGTCTCTCCAGCCTTCCATTTTCACTTTTTTTTTTTTTTGAAACCAGTCCTGTGGTTTTTTTTTTTTTTTTTTTTTTTTTTTTTAAACACAAAACCCCCTCTCCTGGTCTGACGCTTGGAGGCGCTGTTATCCCACGATGACACCACGTGTCACAAAGACGGCCAGAGTGGGTGGCGTCAGACCAGAAGCAGGAAGGAATACAGAGAGACTTGGAGTTTGGTATAAGCTGGGCGCGTGATCGCGCTCAGCATTTAATAAACAGAAAATAAAAGGTTTGAAACACAAAAACACGGGACACGGCACTTGACGCCAAAAGAAACATATAAACAAAACGGACTAAACAGTGAACAGACAAACGGACAAACACGGTGAGCAGATAACACTAATTACTTTACTTTAGACTTTCTTTTCTCCTTCTCTCTCTCCCGTTCTCCACTCACCGAACACCAACCCCCAGTGAGTGAAAATGTGTCTCTATATATACTGTTGTGCTGGGATTCAATTACTAATTAATTACTCACTTGAATCCCAGCACGTGAATTCATTACGTGCAACCCCGTGCCACACATTATACACATTTTATCTGCACGTGAAGTGATGTGCCATCCTCGTGCCTAAATATAATTATACACTTTAAACACACGTGAAACACAGACCCGTTTATATCCCGTGTACCAATCTATACACCAACATTAACATACGCACGCATATACATACACAGATCACACAAATGCACACAGGGGCGGGGCACTTTGCCACATGTCCAAATGCTAGTTGGTGTGCACGTTTTACTACAGCATTCAACTCTGGAGATTCCTTATAATCACTGCTGTCACACCACTCCTTTAAGTCTGAAATCATTTTCTTTACACACAACTGTTTATTGTGTGATTGACAATTTGCTGTGGTATTCACAAAGCAGTCCATTACCTCTTGGTTAGGGTTCTGTGTACCAATTATCTCAGAAAGTCTTAGACAGACACATATTTCTCCAAGACTATTGGCAAGACAGGTACACTGTTGGTTTTGCACATGTACTACTCCAAAACTACCAGCACAATGTACAATTAAATGTTTTCCATCCCACTCATAGCAATGCTGTTCAGTTAGTGAACTGGCTAATTCTTTTCGAATTCCATCAATATCAATCCCCTGTTCTTTGCACATCATTTTTGCAAACTCAATATGCTTGCACAAATTACCCCTTTCAGAAACGGCGCATTCACATTTCATGCTAATTAAATCCACAGCATAACATTTTGCTTTATCTGCTTCTGAAGGCACTGTGCAATGGCCACCTGATTTGTAAACAAATTTATTTTGAAGGCCTTTGTTCTTCGTACGTAATGCAGATTCTGCAGTATCCTGTGTTTTGGAATCAGAAATCCTCTGAGCACCATGAAGACCTTCCAGATACCTGCACCATATACAAGACAGAATACAATTAGTAGAGCATTATTCTATTATTCACATGCTAAAAAAAGTTATGGGTTGTGTAAATTATATACATGACAAAAATGCATTTACCTGTGGTACACTATCTCCTTATTTGTACAGATACTGAAATAAATGTACACAACAACTTTATGTTCTAGAAAATTACAAATATAAAGTATAATGTATTTATTTTTTGAAATTCAACACTCATTTGCAACACTAGACCACATAAAAATGCTAGTATTGGAAATGTTACACAAACCTCTAGTAAGTGACCACCTTGGTATTAAGTAGTAGAAGTAGTTCATCAACTCGTCTGTTTGCATAGCCATGAAGAAACTGATACTTCATGCTGAAAAAAAATCTATGGGAAAAAAAGAAAAGCAAAAGCAATTTTTTATTTTTTTTTATTTAGTATCACCAATTTTTTTCCCTTTATCAGCAATTCAACTTGGCTGACCGCAACAACTCCCCGCCTCCTCAGGAGGGATGAGACAAAGCATGCGCCCTCCGATACGAGCACTGTCAAAGCCATATGCTATTTTTCGCACTACAAGCCCAGAGCTCCCACCCCCTAGCGAACACATCGTTTGGAGGAGTCGATGCAGCTAGAAATTCCAATGCCCTGAACCTGCAGGCGCCAGGTCAATTGTGCGCCACCCTCTCAGAACTCCTGGCCAAAGCTGGCAATGGCATAGGCAGGATTCGAGACAAGTCTGTCTCTTGCCTATAGTGCTGCAACTTATGTTTTTGTTTTAATCACTATTTTTAAATAATGCATACCTCTCAACAAGGTTGTTCGTTTCACTGTCTTGGTGGTAAACTCTCCGTCCAAAATTGGCCCACATGTCTGCATTTCGAAACCAATGGTCCTGTAGATACTGTGAAATTACTGAACTGCCAGTTTCTCTGTCTGTTTTGACAATCACTTCCTTTGACATCTTTTCAAACTCGGCAGCCTAAAATGAATGAAAATAAATATAAAAAATGTTGACAGAAAGACATGCATACCAAATAATTTTTTTTCAAAAAATACACGTTTGTCAATATACAAATTCTATTAAAAAGATGGGTAGTATAATTATGGTAAATGGATTATCCATGAATAAGCAACAGTATGTCATTATTGTGGTGAGAAGGAAATTAAAAAACAAACTTTGAACTCATCAATAAAGATCAGCACCTTATGACATTTGCTAACGTGGAAGAAAGAAAGAAAAATAAACTTACTGTACTGCATTGTTTTAAGGCAATCATAGACCTAATCACTTCATTTTTTGCAGACAGATTCTGACTGCATCCTCCATCACGTCGGACAATCCATCAGTGTACCAAAAAACTAAACGTTGATAATTATCACTGTCTAAGTCTGTGTTAGAAAGTACTATAGCACATGGTCTGTTTTTTGTTTGCTTTCAAAATTGTAACTATTGTACACTGATTTTTTAAAACTTATTGTATATTAGTTTTTTAATTAGTTTTGAATTTGCTATGTATCATGGATTGTGTAAATTACATAACAAATATGATCATTATAATAAATCAAGTATAATCAAATCTAAGTATGAAGACACATGTAAAATGCAATTGGAATGAACAGTTTTCTGACTCTGCTACTTTGTTTCACTTTTGTTAGATCACATTAAGGAACAATATTTTCATTTTTTATCAATCAGATTGTCATTCAATTCCCTTCCTGTAACCTTCAGACTTAGGAGATACCACATTTCTACCATAAAATCTTTTTTTTTAATTTATAATGCACACAAGTTTGCATTCTGTCATTTTGCCAAAAGCTGGTCTGGGAGGAGGCAGATATTTTTCTGAATATATAAGGCAGGGGTAGACACCCCTGGTCCTGGAGTGCCACAGACCAGTGATTCCCAACCCTGGAGGTCCTGGAGGACCCCCTAACCTGCTGGTTTTTGTTCCAACCGAGCTTGCAATTACTTAATCGAACTAATAATTTGCCTAATCAGAGCCTTTTAATTCTTTTAAACAGTTGGGGTTCCAAGTTAGGTGTAAAATTGTATAAGGAACTTGAATTCTCCAACTTTTTATAAGTTACATGATTTAAAAAGTCCAGTTTAAACTATTACTTAAATTAAGGGTTCAATTAAGTAATTGAGAGCTCGTTGGAACAAAAAACAGCAGGGTAGGTGGTCCTCCAGGACCAGGGTTGGGAACCACTGCCACAAACACTTCAGTTTTTTGTTTACCCCAAGACCCTTAATAAATTAATTGACTCAATGATTAGCTTAATTTATCAGAATTACCATTTGTTCCAGGGATTTAATAATTGATGATTAAGAGATACCTACAAACTCTGCAGGATTGTGGCACTCCAGGACCAGGGTCGCCTACCCCTGATATAAGGCTTTAAGACCTTGTATGTGAATTCTACATTATGGATATAAATACCCACTCTCAAGTACTTTTATACTAAGTGCAATTGAAATCAGTAGGTTATCTGTAGATATATTTAAGTAATTAGTCATTGAGGGTCGATTGCACTGTACCAGTTAGTCCACTTGATTCATCTAACTAGTGCAGGACTGGCTAACCCTGGTCCTTGAGAGCCACAGGGTCTTCTGGTTTTTGTTTTAACCGAGCCCTTGATAACTTAATTGACATTATTAATTGGTCTTAATTGGTCAAAATTCCCATGGGTGCCAGTTGATTAGTGTTTGATGATTTAGAGAGACCTATAAAACCTGCAGGATTGTGGCTCTCCAGTACCAGGGTTGGCCACCCCTGAACTAGTGGAATGAGGAGGTTTAGTCCATGTGCTTGGACTACAGTTAGTACTGTACACCTCTATTCTGAAAAATTTGCGGCCGCCCCAAAAGGTTAGCATTGAAATTCTGTTCAATATTTTTCGATGCCATTTTACGTAATACAACATTCTCGTTTTCTTTGCTGGTGCTGTAAGCTTTGTTAATGTAGTTTTTAATTAGGTGTACTAAATACATCTTTTCCTCTATGGAAAATTTTGGAACTCTTTTAGATGACATTTATTCTACTGAAGGGTTTTTAAACTGTTAAAAGTTTGATGTGACTTATCTTCTGCATTGCTTCTGATATTGGTCCACATGGGCGGTCTAACGTGTTCTGCATGTTCACATCAGCTGAACCAATTCACATGATTAACTATTTGGTTTTGGTACGGTGCAATCGGGTCTAATTTGCAGCATTTGCTAGACTGCATTTTAGTCCACTTGGTATGGACCAAAGTCATTGCTACACTGCAATCAACCCGGAATGACCCCTAACCGAAAGTGGTTTTGGTTTTTTACCTGAAGTACATGGAACCAGCACAGCAACACCTTTGCATAAGGAAACACTGTGTGTACTGCATTTCTTTCTTTCATGTCCCTATCTACCATGACACATCTGCAAAGGGAAATATAAAAAGGAAGTAGTACTTAATCTGTCTATCACTTTGTAAATTAAGAGAGCTGCATACAAAGCTGATTGTACCGCTACAAGGCTGCCAAATCGGGTAGCGTGAGATGGGAGGAGTGGTTGATTGCTGCCATACTTGTAGTTTTACTGGATGGGCTGCTAATTTAATTCTTCTTTTAAACAAAATTCTACATAATAAGATAACTATATAAACCAGATTAAACTCGGTTTTAAATTAAACCCTATATTGGCATTATGTTGTTTCAAATATCACATTTTATGTTCATAATAATTTTTATATCAAAGGACACATTACCACCCGAAACATTCTACAGTATAAGCTGTAAATTATGCAATCATGAAATACCATTGCCATGTAAGTTACTCATCTTAATCTGTTTATCCTTTGCATTTCATACATAAACTTCAACTATGAATTTTAAAACATATCTTGGCTGAAACTCTCCAACAGCTTCCTGAACTTTTTTCAGACAGTGACAAGATGTCGTCACTGGATTCCTCACTCACAATAAAAAATGCTACAGGTATTCCTCGGCCTTGGTTGCTCTTCACTAGCACAGCATAAAATGCAAAACCATACTGAGTTGCGCCCATGTGTAGAATTGTTGCTCACAAATGTAAAAGAAACGTACGCTGCACATCTATTGGCACGAGTTATTGAAGGTGCTCCTGAGGATTTACCTTTTGGTTTATTGGACCTTTCACATTGCCACTGAAAGTGATATTCACCTCTTTTTTTGATAGCTACAAATGTGCCAGTTCCATTCTCCTTAAGACATGTCAAGTGATTTTGCATAAAATCCTCTCTTGAATCTCGTTTTACAATATGTATCGTTCTCTGCACACGTGCGTCAGACTCCTTGCGCAGAGTCTTCAAGTGATGAGATCCAGAAACGTTCCATATAATACAACGTAACAGAAGAAGATATTCATATTCATATTTAAGGCGTAACTCAACATATTTCAATGCCTTTGTGTGCATACGTTCTGCTAAAAACGGTGTATTTTGAGAAGATGAATAAAACATCCTACCTTTTTCATTCCAACTCTGTTCTGCTGCAAAACCTTGGCGCGCAGTTTTCAGTTTGAATGTGAGGGCGTGGAAACAGGCAGCTTTTGCCCTTAGAAGGCGTGTTTCCTTTGTGATGTAACTGAGGAGGCGGGTTTTCGCAGAGAGGTGTTTTATTATCTGCCTAATAGGCAGACCTGCCTGCCAGTCGAAGTTAGGGGCAAACTTCTCTCCTGTGTGTATAATTACTGAAATCTATGCATGAGAGGCAACGGCAGCAGCACGGCCGCTCCGATTCCAATCGCCATACCGTCTACACAAACCGTTTGTTCTGACACAAGCCACATAACGTACAATTAGTGGGGCTGAGCAACAAGGCTGTGAAAGTGATACCTCAGAACACCAAGGAAACAAAAAGCTTTAGATGAGAACAGGGTATTTTAAAAATACACCGGTGGCTGCAAACACGTACTGACAGCACCACGAGTTTGAAAATACATCACAAACGCATGCTTCACTAGTGTGACAAAAATGTTGGTTACTTGGTCCCCGGTCTTAAACAGAAAGTGACCGGAAAAGTACTTCTCACAACTTTGTTCACATACAACAAACAGTTAAACCATAGCCGCCAGGCATTACTATATCAATACTTTTTAATGAATACGTCGTTAAAATGTAGTCTATGGTAGGCTTCTAATTTATGTTGGAAAACGTCGTAACAAAGGTATTTTAAACCAATAAAACAGCAGGTAGTCTGACTCCAAAAAGTAAACAGAAAATAAACACAAATAAAAAGGACTTAAAAACAGTTTAAACAAGCCATTTTATCTGAGGTATACATAACGTACGGGTTACAAACGCGGAAAACACTAATACTTAGAAAGGGTAGTTTTTGCTTTGAACGTCAGGCAAGCGTAATTATTTCTAATAGGAACTTACAGATTTAACTGTAGCTTCCCCAGGAACATGATGCAAAAACAGTTTTAATACGATGCTACCTTACAAGCGCTCACTTCTGAAACGCACAGCCACTGACATTGACTTTGCTGTTTGTTTTTCCTACCTTTGATGATCATAAAGGATGTTTTCCAGGTGAAAATCAGCGTTTGTCGTGAAAAGTACAATCTGCTGCAGAGAGTGAATAGTAACACTCTCAAGTGGAAGACGTGTTAAACGAACGTGATGTTTCCTTGGGTGGCTAAATTATCCAATGGGGGTATTAGGTGTCAGGGGTGTACTATTCATTCATAAGTCATGACAGGGTTTTCTGAGGCAGAGTGGATGAGTAAAAAAATAGAGCAGCCAGCAAGGTGGGTTTGGTTAGACACCGCCGTGACTCAGAAAAGGGCTGGCGCTGCACTATGCGAATGGAGGGGGGTGCATAGAAAGGAGGGGCCGACCAACAGCAGGAGAGAGAAAGAAAGAAAGATTCTCTTTGTGTGTCTCTGGGGTTTAGGGGGTGCAATATGTTTGGGCTTTTGATTAATAATTAGCCATACTGATAGCGTTTTGCTTAACTAGAGTCTATTTAGGATTAATATTGCTTTTATATTGCGACTCGATCATTTTATATGAATAAAGGTCATTTTAGATTGTATATCGTATATTTTATTTTATTATCGTATAATAATTGTTGAATGTATTATTCATGTACACGGCCGGGATTTTGTAATATTTATACACAACCAATTCATATGACTAAAAGGCAAATTACAGTTTGTAATGGCGTACGCGACTTTAGTGTTCACTTTATTGAAATATACGATGTGCTTATTAATACATGAATTAATGATGGCTGGAATTCAATAACTGCAATATTTCTTTATTCTGTTATTATATTTATATGTTATCTATCTATCTAGTTATTTGTCTGTCTGTCTGTCTGTCTGTCTGTCTGTGTCTATCTGTCTGTCCCCAAAGTGTCCCAAAATATATTGTAGATATGATGTAGGTATATTGTGTATAAATCACACAGGGATAGGACAGAATCCCTGCTATACTTTTATTATTATTATTATTTATTTCTCAGCAGACGCCCTTATCCAGGGCGACTTACAATCGTAAGCAAATACATTTCAAGTATCACAGTACAAGTAATAATACAATTAAGAGCAAGATAAATACAATGACTTTGGTTCAAGCAAGTACAAGTGTGACAAAATACAATTCAATAATACAACAGATAACAGTGTCAGTGATAGTTACATCAGGATATGATTAAATACAAAATACTACAGATTAAACACTTGGCAGATTACAGTACTCTGAAGTATAGGATTAAATGCAGTAAAATAGGGGGCAGATAAGAGCAAGTAAAGCACATTTAAAGGGGAAAAACAGAGGAGTTCTACAGGTGCTGTCTGAAGAGGTGAGTCTTAAGGAGGCGCCGGAAAATGGTCAGGGACTGGGCAGTCCTGACATCTGTAGGAAGGTCATTCCACCACTGCGGAGCGGTCCGTGCAGTTGTGTTTGTGTTCTGTAATCCCCGCTGTCTATGTTTACGTGTGTTTATTCCCTCCCGCTGTATTCCTCAGCTGCTTTGTTTACCTTTAGTGTATGTGTTCCTATGATAATGTAACCTGTCTGTTTGTCTTCCCTGGTCTGTTAAGATTGTTTTTTATTAGTCTGTCCCCATTGATCCTAGTGTGTGGATGAGGGCCAATGGGATATGTGCCTGAGCCCTGATACCCTATTTGCATAAGGGGGATGCTGCTAATGTTATAAGAAGGCGCTGCGACACCATCTTGTTGTTGTATGGAGTAAAGTGGTTGAATGCAGAGAAGCAGACAGAGCAGTGGACTCTGGTGGGTGCGAGCTAGCGTCCGAAAATAAAAGCATTGAACCAAGAACCAAGCGTGTCTCCTGTTTTCTGCCTCCTGTTGAAACGCTACAGTCAGAGCGGGATTTGAGATGGAACCCCCGAGCATCAAGCAGGAGAGGTTAAAAGATGGAGAGATGTACCATGAGCTGGAGCGGCTGCTCCAGTGCAAGAAGGAGCTCGGCCTGATGGAGGAACAGGCCAAGTTCAGTGAGGAGAGACGAGTCACCAAAAAAGACGGTGGTCACCAGCTGTAGAGCACATGGGGCCCAGCTGGTGGTACAGCAGGACGGCAGAGCGCAAAGTTGCCCAGCTTTGATGGCACCACGAACTGAGAGGCCTTCCACGCTCAACTAACTGTGCTGGGTAAGCTGTGCAAGTGGAGCGAGGGCGACAAGGCACAGCAACTGACGGTGGCACTGAGAGGGGGTGCCCAGATGGTGCTGTTGAACCTGGTCAAGGAAGAGATGGGCAGCTACCATAACCTGGGTGAGACCGCCTTCGACCAGGAGGTCTGGGTCCAGGATCAGTGCATCCTGGGGCTCAACTTCCTTCAACGGACGACAGGGACAGTGACCGGGGCTGGGCCGTCTCTCCTCCTAGATGACCATTACCATCCCCAGCGCAACAGTCACTGCAGGAACCCTGGTAAATGCCAGCCATTTCAAGGGCTCCTGCAATGGGCGCGATCCGAGAGCAGAACACAGAGGGGTGAAAGAAGGAGTTTGAGCACCTCTTTGCAGTCAGACCGGAGGATGGGGGACGGACTGGGATGGTCCAACACCAGATCGACACTGGCCGATCCCCACCCAGTCGGGAACCACCCCACCGGCTGCCCCTGTTCCGACACAAGGTGGCTGCGGGGATTATCCAGGAGATGCGGGGGGCTGGGGTGATTTAGCAGTGTGGAGTATAGGGCAGCAGTGTGAAGTAGTGGCTAGGGCTCTGGACTCTTGACTGGAGGGTTGTGGGTTCAATCCCCAGTGGGGGACACTGCTGCTGTACCCTTGAGCAAGGTACTTTACCTAGATTGCTCCAGTAAAAACCCAACTGTATAAATGGGTAATTGTATGTAAAAAAAAATAATGTAGCGTCTGCTAAGAAATAAATAATAATAACAATAATAATAATAATAATAATAATAATAATAATAATAATAATAATAATAATAATAATAATAATAATAATAATTTAGCAGAATGCAGAGAAGCGGACAGAGCAGTGGACTCTGGTAGGTGTGAGATAGCGTCTGGAAATAAAAGCATCGAACCAAGAACCAAGCGTGCCTCTCCTGTTTTCTGCCTCCTGTTGAAACACTACAATACTGTCAATAGGGTCTACTGTGGTGAAGATAATTAAATTGTTTTCAAGGGAAGGGAAGTTGAGAGTTGGAAATCTGCAGTAAAGTGTGTTCTCCAGAGTCAGCACATTTGAAACTGCTCTCTGTGAAACACCATGCAGAAGCACCTGCCAACTAAGCGCCTATCCGCCTCTAGCAGGCTGTCAGATAAGCCTTGCTCATTGTGACTAAAAATGACTTTTTTATATCCCAAGAATCCCAAATCAGGGGGAAACCTGGAACAGCCATTATCTACAGTGCATGCTACAGCTTAGTCGCTCCCAGTAGCAGCTGGTGGCTGTAGTGTTCCACTATGTGTGAGTTTGCTTTGTTTGACAAAAGATGTGTCCCCTAGTTGTTCAATAAATTATATTATTACCCAAGTAGTATCTATAAAATAAACAGCAGATACTGCATGGTTCATTATGGAATAATACTATCACTCAAGACTAGCCTAATATCACACAAGTGGCAAAGGCAAAGTTACTATCTAATACTAAACATAGTACAATACAAAATGTGAAAAAGAAGTACAAATATTATTAGAATACACTTTATAACAAGAACAGTTTCATTAAGAAATATTGATTACGATATCACAATGGTAATCCACTTTTGCAGATAACATTATTTATGTTTAAGACTGTGCATACTGTATAAAAAGAACGTTCTGGTGTGTTAGAAACTGAATTATGTCTCCACCTAGTGGACATTACAATATTTAATCTCACCTTATTGTTGGGGAAAATAAATATAATTTTCACTTTTAATTGGGCTTAGTGTGTTGAAAGAAAAGGTTTCAGAAATGAAAGTACGGTGGTTTAATACTATGGTGGTTTGCTTTCATACATAATACATGTCAGTGACTTTGATAGAGGCCTGAGAACAAGTATTTAACTGGCAGGCAATTATATTCCAAAGACTGCACAAGTTTATGTTTCATAAGGAAGTCTCAGAAATGATGAGTCATTTTTGGGCTCCTGAGTGGCGCATCTGATAAAGGTGCTCCGTGTGGAGTGCAGGATGCGCCCTATAGCCTGGACGTCGCCGATTCGAGTCCAGGCTATTCCACTGCCGACCGTGGACAGGAGCTCCCAGGGGGCGACGCACAATTAACAGAGCACCGCCCGGGGGAGGGCTTGGGTCTGGCCGGGCGCCTGCGGGCTTGCCAGTAAGCTCCCCAGAGCCGCATTGTCCTCTGACGCTGTAGTTCTGAGGTGGCTGCATGGTGGGCCTGCAGTGTGTAAAAGAAGCGGTCGGCTGATGGCACACGCTTCGGAGAACAGCGTGTGTTCGTCTTCGCCGCTCCCGAGTCAGCGCGGTGGAGAAAGCGGTGGGCTGAGCCTAAAAATAATTGGCTATTCCAAATTGGGGAGAAAAAAATAAAAACAATTGGTGACTACTAAACTGAAAAAAAAAAAAATGATGAGTCATTCAGGACCAGTAGATTTTCACCACCAGCTTTCCTCAAGAACTTCAACTAATCATTGTGGATGGTCCAATGTCATCCTGGCTGCCCATGGCGGCCCTGTCCCTTATTGATTCTATGATGGCTGTTGTTTCTAAGTATTAATGAAGTATTACAATCTGTAATTCATATTCATATTCTGCAATTCATATTCACGATTGCTCTCCAGGTGCCTGTGAAGAAGATTTGTTGATGCCCTACACTTTCCCAGCTACCCGTCCATTTCAATGGAATACCTACCCATTGATCATGGTATGGCGCTTTGCATAATGAACTTAGAATTATAAATGTAGTATTGTAACATGAGATGCCTCTATTGTGATGTCACTCACTGAAATACTTAAAGAATCTTTTCATAACGGGACAAGTAGACGCCGTTGTAATCTGTAGCTGTAATCAAAATAAAAAAAAATAAAAACTTTAGGGAGATCTGCAGTCTATATGGTGTGGCCTTGGCAGAAATGAGTAATACTTTAGACCTACTGCATAATTTTTCAATACTCAATTCACTGGAGACAGAAACCTGGCATGGGTGGAGGCTCCTTACATTTTGGTACTCTGCAATTAGTTGCATCCGTTTTGAAAGCTATGAAAGAAAAGATGTGCCACATTAGCACTGTTTATGAAGTGGAATTGTATGTTGGGAAAATGTATAGTAAAAAAAAAAATCTCCTTATTAGAAAGTAAGATTGGTCCACTTCCTTGCTATAATGCAAAATCCTTTAACCCTCGTTTGACCTTTGTTTCTGAAACTATGTAGGTAACCCTTCGGCCATTCTTCTCTTGAAAGAGCTGTTAAATGCCCTCATTAATGAGTGGCCAAGATGTCACATGTAATGAAGAATGTCATTTAGTAAGAGAGGCAAAAGGAATTTGAATTAGGACCAATATACAGTGCCCTTGACTGTGAGGCATTCATATTTCATTTTGAAGTTTTTCTTTATACCAGATGTTTAAGACTAGGGTAGGGAGTGATTTACTTATTAGATTCTGTGACTGTAATTTGAAGCAATTATCTCCAACGAGATTGTGCTTTGTTCATGTACCAATTAGCTGAACCTTGGTCGACTCAAAGGGGGGGTGGGGGGGGGGGGGGATAAAAATAGAAACGGCCCATAGAAGGGATCTTTGATACAATATGTGCCCAGAACTGAATACCGTCTCCCTCACAAGTATCAAAATCAGCACCCAGGTCTCAGATCTTTTTGTACGTTTTGCACCCTGTTTATACAAACCAAAACTAAGTACTCAATCTTAAACCATTAATGAGAACACTCCTCTCTATATTAAGGCTGCTACTTTTACATTTTCTTTTGTAAAGGTGCATATAACCTGTGGTAAACTCAACAGCACCATTTAAACGATGTCGGGGGCCATGTAAAGAAAAAAAAATACTGGTATAATAAATGAATATCAGAAAAAACAATACCTTTCAATTGGTCATTGAAGATCATTTCACATTTACACATTACACACTTTTCTATTAAGGTAGAAAAGTAAACACATAAGAAAAATATATTTGCACACACATGTGCTTCTGTGTTGGGAGTACAGAGCATTCAAAAACCTCATGGCTAATTAACATAAAGCTCAATCTTAAAGAGTAACTGTATTCCGAAAAAATATGTCCCCACTTGTTGCTACAACTGTTTAAATAAGGTACCTCTAATTTTTGTTTTCATTGTTAACATCCTGACAACTTTTTACACTTATAACTTTAAAGTCTGTTTCAAAGCTCTTTTAAAAATGGTCGCTCTAGTGCACTGGGGTTTGAGATCTGTCCTCTAAATCACTGCAGGAAGAGCGCTGGCTTTTCTGTTCCGTACCACATCATGGATCGTTATTGCTGTATAACCTGTATGACAATGTGGTTAGTGATCCTAATTCACCATCAGTGCACTAGAACATATATATATATATATATATATATATATATATATATATTGTAATGACTTGGTAAGAATGGAAGTGTGAAACAGGCGTTCTTCAAAAGCAGCAATCACTTTTATTTTGCATTAAAGAACAGGCTACATACTTCTTAGCAAGACAGGTTACTTCTCCAACTCTCCACTCCTGTCTAGCATGCAAGCTGCCTCTTACAGCCCACAACCCGTACAACATTGTAGGTTAACCACGACCAATCAGTGGCCAATATCAGCCCCACTCCCCCTGGCTCCTGCAAGGTACATATAATGATCCTGCAAGGTTGCACCAATAATCCAGTATAGGAGAACAGTGTCTGCAGCAGGGTAAGCGCTCCTACGCATGGGAAGCACGCTCGCAGACCATGCAACTTTGCTCTGCAAAGCACTTCAAGCACAGACGCATGCACAAAGTCCCAGTGACAGCCTTTTGCTACAATATATATTATTAGTGATTGTATTAGAGGCTCATATATCATCATTTGATCCTCGACTACCTTTTTTCTATACGGTCTCCTTTTCCAAACATAGATGAAAAAATTATGATTTTAAAATGTTGACTGCATCCGGATATACAACATAAAAGCTTGGCTGTTGAATAATTAACTGGAATGTCATTGAGTAAAACAGAAATATATTGGGGAAAAGAAATACAGACGTTTCAGCAGTTTAATATTAGTTAATGTTTTTTATTAACATTTATTATCAGTAAACTAAAGGGAGATATTAACACTGTTGTAGAACAATCTTTTCTGAATTTGCTGTGGGACAAATTAATAAATGAAGTGTTTCTCCACTGCAGTGTCAGCAAATGTTATTACTGTATTTATATAAACCTTTATAGAAACAAAATAAAAATATTTTCAGTAGAATAAGATTTTGTTTAACAAATCTAAAACAACACAATGATAATACCAGTATTTGATGTTTATTCAGTTCAAATACCTTACACAAAGGATGCAAAAAAAATGCACACCATTTCATCAAAAAACAAGTTCTGTTATATTATACAGCAGAGAAAATGCCTTGAAAAGGGCTCATCTCAGCCAGTTAAAGTATGTTCTGGGTTTCACAGTTTAACCTTGTGAGGAGAGTGATACTGGTAATATATAAGTGCTTGTGCCGTAATACTTTCCTAAAATAATAATTCACTTTGAGAGACTTTGACTATAGTTCAGATTGCTATCACATTATAAAACAGCAATACAAAAATGAACGCCTAAATATTAGAAATGTTCTCGTTAATTCTCCCTATTGTGCAATAATACGTACATATAAAATCCAATCAAATATCATAATATACAAATACAGAATACAAATATGTTCTAAATGTTTTATATGTATGTGTTTAGTCTTTGACCAGGTAATCAACCTGGCAACACCTGAGAAAATAAAGGCAGCTTGTATTGGTTGCCAACAGGCCCTTATACATTGATTCGAGTGCAAAAGACAACCCATTCTTCACTAAAATAATTTATTTTAACACATTTTTCCATTATTCTTATTTTTTATTATAGCTTTTCTCTTCACATTTTTTAGTAAACAAAAAAAGCACAAACAAAATCGTGTTTCGACAGAGTCTTAATCATGAATAAACATAATTTGATACAGAGGAACACCCCTTTTTTTTTACACTCAATTCTCCACAGGCGATTAATCACCTTACGTCACAAACCTTCAATTGACAATCAGAACAATCAAAAACAACTGAAATTAATAAGTAATTAGGTACAGAAATGACAACAGAAGGCAGAAGACCATACTTTTTTTATATTATTTTAAACACTCAATCTGTACGTTTCATACCACTAAATATTCTTTTACTAAGTTACTTTTTTCTTTTTACTCTGCAACTTGAATAATGAACAGAGGTATATACTGTATACATACAAACATACATTCTACAAAAAATACCCATATTTAAAGTCTTCATTAAGGCCATGTGGTGGAACAGAATTAAAAAAAATATCACAAAAGTTTCCCTTCTCAAGAGTTGTTTGTGTTGTTTGTTGTGAGCCATCTCTTAAAAGGTGATTAATCACCTGTGGAAAATAAAAAAAGGGATGTTCCTCTGTATCAAATTAAGTCTACTCATGAATAAGACGAAACGCGTTGAAATTTTGTTTGTGCTTTTTTGTTTTCTAAAAAATATTTGAAGAGAAAAGCTAAAATAAAAAATAAGAAT
The DNA here is from genome assembly GCF_902713425.1 of Acipenser ruthenus. Taxonomy (NCBI): domain Eukaryota; kingdom Metazoa; phylum Chordata; class Actinopteri; order Acipenseriformes; family Acipenseridae; genus Acipenser; species Acipenser ruthenus. Next base: position 85,599,081 of record NC_081190.1, on the reverse strand, counting down.
AATGGGAACAATCTGTTAAAATTGGTTAAAATTCAGCGCAATAGACAATGCAGCCATGCTCCAGTAACAAAAGCTATCCCTACTATCAACATATTAATATCCATAATTCTATTTATTTAACAGTTGGTATTTAAAAACTTTAGACACGTAGTTGTTACATGTCTTGCATCCCTAAAAAATTAAAAAATAAACATTTTTAAAATCATTACTGAATTCAACATTTTACCAGCATTGAAAAATCTATATGTAGCGATCAATTATATATATATATATATACATACACACACACACACACACACACACACACACACACACACAGTATATATAGCACTGTATTCATCTTTTTTTTTCTTTTCAAGCTTCAGTAAAAAAACGTTTGTGTTTTTGCTTTCGTCACTTAGTTTAGGTTTATCAGAGGGCCATGAATTAAAACTGTACCTCTAAACCTAAGTGAATTCATGCAAATCATGAAGGATTGCCATACAATTTAACATAATTAAACAAAGCAACATCTTTCTCTTAACTTAGCAATAACTGAACTATGCAATTTACAGGAATATAAACAAACAACCAATGCATAAAAAATAAGTTTATTTCAGAGATAGTCTCGTTTAGAAAATCTGGAATCTGGTTGCCGGTCTGAAAAATAACTGGAATCTCTGTACTTGTTCAGATTAGCCTGGCCTAAATTAATCACATTTCAAGACATTAATTTTCAAGATCTCTAATGAGTTTTTGTTTTCTTGGGAAACTACAAAATAATTAATTTACTAAATTGATCTGAGTGGAATGGAACTGCTGATTGAAGAAATTCAGAGACTGACAGATGACAGTTATAGTAAAAGGCTGTTTTATGAGATAAGAAACAGGTTTGCCCTTTGTGCCAATTGTGCTGCACTGTGTGTTGGTTTTGTGTTTGTGGAAGCCGAGGGCTTAGGACCACCATACTCCTTTCATGTGTAACTAAAACTGGATTTGAAGTCAAGCATTCAGAGATGTAGTGTGTGTGTATTACCAACACACCTATTTCCATTAATATTCTGCATTTTGACAGGTTTGGTAAACTTAATTTGTTGACTCTAAAACAAGTATGTCGGTACATCACGCGCCATTACAAAATAAGAGCCGAACTGTACATGTAAAAATGTAAGTCTGACATACCTATATACTCAACAACAGACAAAGGATAACAGTTAGATGTATGTGTGACATACACAGTATGTAAGCCCCACTATATTCCACAGCAGGGAATAATAAGGCAAACAAATTAGTTTAAATAGTATCAGTGATGTGTAATTTTTCAATAACGTCAGGACGTGTGATGCAAGGTAACTGCAGTCTGTATTACTTCTTCGTCTTCGCTGACAGCAGTGTCCAGGTCCTTGTCTTTGCGCTCCACTTGTTGTTCTTTCACAAATTCCTTCTGTATCCTCTCCAGCTCCAGCAGCTCGGCTGTCAGGCTCTACATGTGAAACTCTCGTCTGTTCTTCAGCAGCTTCGTAGGGAAGGGATTCATATCATTAAATGCTATGTTCATTAGTTTCCTAATGACAGAAGATACAGAGAAAACAAAATGCCACTGATGAAACAACTGCAAAGTTAAAAGGACCTGGGAACTCTGCATTTTTCCCTTTCAAAAAATACATAAATAAATAAATAAATAAACAACAACATATGGGCCTGCCAAAATTAAATTCATAAAAAGACACAAAAAGACAAACATACACACTTGAGAAACAATGCACAGTTCTAACAGGAACAAAAAATGTAAGTCTGACATACAAAGTTGTTGCTTGCTAATTTTCTAACATAATTGTTTAGATATTGAACCCATTAACTTCTACAGTGTATCAATCTTCAGGTGGTCCAAATCAGTCAATGGCCCCCTGTCTCTGCACAGCCGGCACTGCCTGGATTCTTGTCTAATACTGAAGCATGAATGGCTGCATCTAAATAAATGTGTTTGTATTTCAGGTTTAGTGGCTGGACAGAGGAGAAACATGGTGATTGGATCAATAATTCCAATGAAAAGGCTTTGAGAACTAAATGGAAACATATTTCTGCTGCTTTACAGTCATTGTGAGAAAGCTCTGCCAAATTATTATCATATAATCCCAGTTATTTCACTGAAAATCAAGAGAAGCAGACTGATTGATCCAGTTCCGTGCTACAGGATAACAGAAAATAAATGTTTTCAGTAAATAAAAGGCAACAGAACCTTAGAATTATTCATCCTTAGGATAACTTATTTTTACTACTAAGACCTAATGGCAAGAAAATTCTGTTTTTAATAGGATCTTAAACGGCTGGTTTCACAAACTACAATTAGTACTAATTTTGGACTACCTTACCTAAGATAACAATAGGTAGTCCAGGATTAGTGCTAATCAGGGCCTGTGAAACCAGCCAATTGACCTACCAGTTAAATTGTTCAACACTTTAATAATCTGCTTGCAAACTGTTCATTAAACAGCTATACATACAGTACATCTGTTTTCTAAGCTGCAAAGAGGACATTATGTGGGTCTGTGAGGTGGGGGCTCCATTACCTGTAGGAAGTGAATGGTAAAGAAGGACTTACGGTTTCATAGTGGATGCATGGTAAAGCTCAGTAAACTGCAAAATCACTGTTCACATTTACCATCATCAAAATGGTACAAGACAGTTTATTGAAATCACTAACTTTACTAGTGGTTAAAAGCATGGTCACTGGAGTGAGTGAGATGAGTGTGAACTGTTTATACAGTCTGTGATTGACAGCAACTGGTCTGATGCGTCTGCTGTACATTATCATCATCCTCATTCTGCCTCACCTGCCATCAGAGATAGTTTTTGGTGAAAAAACGGAGGTATTGGTAGATTTCCAGATTGTCGTGAATTTTTAGAATGTCCTCTTCATTGTACTTAAAGAGGGCCAGTGCATAGCGAAATATCACCTGGAAACAGAAAGAAGGAAATACTGTTCAGGTTAAAAAAGAAGGATACTTTCGCTCATCAAGTCGTCACTGGACTGAGCCCTTTTATAATTAATTATATTTAACTTATTTCCATGTTTTTCATTTTTACTCTCTATAACTCTCTAAAATGTCATTACTATAATTTAAAATAATTGGATAAGCTGTTACAATGTAAGTGTGACATACTGTGCACATGTTTGCAAGTTAAGACAATTTTTCTCAACAATTTGTGCTGAAAAATGTATTAAGCACGTTTCAACACAGTTGGGTAAGTGTGGGTGGTGTGGGTGGTGTTGGTGGTGGGGGGGTGGGTATTAAAGGATCAATTACTAACACAGCCAGCGCTGTACCTTTGTGCCCTCATAGAGGAAAGCGTCCCACACTCTGAGCAGGATGTCGCTGACCAGACTTTCCACGAAGACCACCAGGAACCAGTTGAAGGTGATGAGGGAATGATCGATGCTGTGCTCCTTGAAGTGGGCCGTCAGGCGAGGCATCTTCTCAGCAAGAAAGTCACGGAACACCCTCTGATCAGCCTGCAAGGAACAAAGAGCTCTGCTTAGAGCAGCATGAGTTGCTCAGCTGTTAGAACAAATAGGGACTATGACTGCCTGAATTAACACATCCACAGTACTTACTGGTGAAGCAAAGGGGATAGCATTAAAACTCAGCTATAGGCTGACAAGCAATGTCACAAATATTTTAACATTTTCTTAGTAATAACGGAGAGACATGGACAAATTAGCCAATTTCCATAACAGGAACCTGAGAGGCAGTGAGGGTTTTGCTGTAGTAGTCTTGTGGCATTATGATTTCAACAACAGCCACCAGACACCAGAAGGCATCCTCTTCATCCTTCAGAACTAAAAGTGCAATAGCTGCCAACCTGCAAGAGGAAACACACATACCACATGACTCCACTGGAAGTGTGCTGCTAATATTCAGAAGAAAAGGGGGACACATAGGTGTGCCAAGCCACATTTTTACACATTTTAGGCCCTATTTTGAAATAAATTTTCAGAGGAATTTGATGTATGAAACTAGCAAGAAATTATGTAAATTATACACTTATTTGTATTTATTATTATTTTATTTCTTAGCAGACACCCTTATCCAGGGTGACTTACAGTCGTAGACAAAAATACATTTCAAGAATCAGTATAAGTATTAATACGATTACGATTCAATAACGGAACAGATAACAGTGTCAGTGATAGTTACATCAGGATATAATTAAATACAAAATACTACAGATTAAATGACACTCGACAGATTACAGTACTCTAAAGTACAGGGTTAAATGCAGTAAAATAGGGAGCAGATAAGAGCAAGTAAAGTGCATTTAAGGAAGAGTGATAAGTGTCCAGATGGAAAAGAGGAGTTTCTACAGGTGCTGTCTGAAGAGGTGAGTCTTGAGGAGGCGCCGGAATTATTTTTAATCTGCCTGAATATGGCCACTCGTGCTTTCCACCACAGTTGTCTTTACAGTTGTGTAGAATATTAAAGAACATATCTGGGCCAGTATATTTGTGATTCCAGAAAAAGATATATTGTACAGGGGAGGGATGAGTAGCTAAGAATACACAACACAGTTAACAACCACTAGGTGTCATAATTTCTCAAATTAATAAATAAACACTGTTTGCATGTGTATTCTTATTGCTATTTATAATACAACAACACATTGCTCTAGTATAGTGTCCTGGCATAGCTACCTCCAACGAAGTGCTCTAAAATGTTAAACACCGGTAATGCTGCCATTACCTGTGGCACTGCTTACCGGTAATAGGCATTATTCTCTGTTTTAGAAAAGGATAAGTTATGCTAGTCCATGTCCAAGAAGTACAAGAAAGTGTTTTGTCTTTTTTGGCAACACCTTTTACTACTTAAAATGAGCGAATGGCATTAAGAACTTTCAATACAAAAGGTACTGTACCGGTTGAGGCCCTGGCAGTAGCCGATGGTGGGGTTATGCCAGGAGAAGGCTAGCAGAATGCGCTGCAGCTTTTGGACTGCGTCAGAGGTGGGCGAGGAGAAGTGCTTATTGCTGGTGAGGGTGCGGTGCAGGTCCAGCCTGATCTGCCGCGAGGCCGGGTGCTCCGACACCTCGCAGTGCTTCCTCAGCTCCTGGTAGTGATTGGGATTCCGCTTCCTATAGACCTGCGTCCGTGTCCTCACGATCCAGCGCCACACCTGCTCCCGGTACTCCACAGGGATCCCACACCGGATCAGGCCCTTCAGCTCCGGGGATGGAGCCAGCTGGTCCAAGGGACGGCTGGCCAGGTAGTTAGCCCACCTGGTCCGCAAAGGCTTGTCCACCATCTCATTGTTGCGCAGGTTGTTGGAACGGATCTCCAGGGCCTGGATTTTGGCCAGGAGCTTCACGTCCTCTACTTCATAATCAGGAATGGTCTTGAATCCATAGTCGTCGTACTCACTGGGACGGAACAGAAAGTTAAACAAGGATGTTGGTAACATGCAGTATTCACATATTCCCTAAATTATCATACAACATTGTATAGTAGGTGCATGGTCCAGGTTTTTGTGATTTAGTTATGTGTAATGAACCTCTATGTTAAGTTGTACTGTTATATTTCTAATCAGTCCCCTCTGCCAGCGTATTCCTCCCCATCGCTGCAGGAGAGCATTGAGTTAGTTAGTTGAGTTGGAACAGTTGGCGGAGAGAGACAAAGGGAGAGAAGGGAGTGGGCTGAAGTTTGACGGTTAGGAGGAGGTAAATGTGTTTGGAAGCCAGTACAAGAACCAGGAAAGGGTTATGTGTAAATGGTATATGTGCCTGAAACTAACCTGCCTAGGGTTATGTATAAGGCCCTGTGTAAATCGAGATTTCACGAACTGCACAGAAATTGCGAACTTTTTCAATATTCTTATAATTATTATTTGTATTTCATACGATGGAGGTAAGCTATTCTGTATGTCCTGCAATGTTACTGCAAATCATCTCTTGACAGGCATTTAGATTCAAGTATTCACTGAAAGAGAAAGGCGGAAATCCAAGAAACCAAAAACGTGAACTTCCATGTTCCAAAAGTCCACTGAAAACCGTGAAGCACGAAACACATTAAATTTTGACCTGACAGGGATGTTTGTTTGCGCAAATATCCCTCTTGAAAAACTGGACAACCAAAAGTTACATAATTTCTTCATACTGAGTGTAGCAAATGGTGGAGTGATTCCTTCATCAGCCCAGCTGAGACGTGAATACTTACCTAAAGTTGCCTATCACAAGCAGGAGATTATTAAATTAGTAAAACAGTCTGGTTGCTTGTCAATGGTCACTGACGAGTCGACTGATGCCCAATAGCAATATGTGTTTCACATTGTATTTGTTTTGCAGGGCCTAAATTGTGAACATGCATCTGACATAGAACTGAAAGCTGTCCTTGCAGATACACTTTACCTACAGGCTGTTAATGACAACACCGTTTCACAAGCTATTGTAAAGTGCTTGAATAACTTTGATGTTGATTTTGAAGATGTCAGTGCATTTATCAATCTATTTGCTGTATAAAAAATAATAATAATCTGTACACATAATTTATAAAATAGTTCTGTGCACAATCTGCAAAATAAGACACTTTACCCGTGATACTGCCTTGAATTAAAAAAAAAAAAAAACACACTATTTTCACAGGGCCTTATGTATGAACAAAGGATCCTGGAGTTTTCTAAATAAACTGTAGACTTGCTGCAGCCTCTGACTGCTTTTTGGGCATATATACACCTTCACTGCCTAACATCAACCCTTATATATGGTCCTGGAATTGCAGTGTTTATTGACGCACATTGCTCTTTATGTGGTTGGTTAGGGAGCAGTTCAATGTCAATCCAATCTTTGACCTTTCTTTTTGCCTGCTAAGGTGTGCAGTGGTATTGTGATGTGGATTACTATACAGTTAACAGCAAGCTCATTTCAGCTGCTTGCATCAATCGCTCGAACAGCAGAACAAACATTTTCTGTTCAATTTACAATCAATACTATAAAAAGAGTTTTTGTTTTGTTTTGTTTTAAAGAAGTGACATAAACAAAATATGTATTTTTTTCAATTATTAAATTATCACATTAAAAGAGCAGGGCACATGACATAGAAAATCATAGACAGCAAAGCCCAGAAACTACTGTAAGTTCCAGCTCTTTTTTGGCTTTTCATTTGCGCACCTATTAGATCACAATTGCAACAAACCAACATTAACATTTTGATCCTTTGCTTGTTTTGGTATTTCAGTTTGGGATATGAGGGTATTATATGAAAATGGAACTGGTGTAGCTTGCAATCACATCATCAGTTTAGCAATAGAATTGCATTTTAAATATTTGAATATACTTAGTAACAAAAAAAACAAGAAAGTAACCGGGGGAAAAAAGTTTTCGCTGTGAAACCCCGGTATGGAAATGTCAGTACTGTCTTACCTGACAGGGTTGAGTTTAAAGACATCCTTCTTGTCTCCCTGCAGTGCGTCCTCAATGAGCCTTTTCACCATCTCCTGCTGACTGCTGTCCAGCCCTTTGCTCTCCTGCAGCCTGCATAGCACGACCAGGTACTTGCTCTCAATCTGGCAGTTTTTGGCCTCCAGGTAGGCACACTGCAACACAAAAGAGAGGTTTAGGGTTAGGATTAAAACAAAACACAGCAGCTGGTGAAAGCAGTAACCCTCCCACAACCTCCCACTCATTTCCAAGACAGGGCAGTCCAAAGGCAGAGGGTTTCTACACCCTGTTACTTTTTAACTGGGTTGAACTTGTTTATTAAAATGTAAAAATGAACCTAGTACATTTCCAAATAACTAATTTTACAGTTCTGATGGAGCCATTCCAATTATAATCTTGCTTCTGCTCCTTAAATTAATTTTATTTAAAAATCCTCTTCGCTGCAGTGTTCACTTGTTCCCTTGTGCTGCTTATATTAATTAAAAGACTGCTATTTCCTACAGTGCAATATGTGTGTCACCCGAGTGCTTATGGACACTGTGGCTGTGAAGGGTCATTTCTTTGAAAGTTAAACTGTTGTGTACAATACATGTTTTTTTTTTCGATTACGATTCGGAAATCAAAGCGTTTATGTTTTTGGCAATTTTAGCAGTTTTAGCATAACCTGCAACTGTAATTATATTTATTTATTTATTTTTACAATTTTTGCCATTTGGTTCTTCTTTAAACCAGAGTCACCCTGGTATCAAATGTGATACCTATTAATTCAAGTGCTCCCAGAAATCCTGAAACATCTCTACTGTAGTACAATAGTTTTTCATGTCACAAAAATGGTCTGATCCTAAATATATCTAAAATAATTTAAAACCATTGCCAATCAGACCAGATAGATAAAACATCTAATTTGCTGCAATCATACCAGCCAGTAGCTGTTTCATTGCACAGTGCACTCAGGGGATATCACTATATGGAGCCATGACGCAGGCACTAGGACAGATCAAGCTGATACAGAAACAGCTACAACTTGACCCACCCCAAAGAACACATTGGGGTCAACAAGATTAAACATTAATTTAATTTGCAAACCAGGCATTTGTGTTTTTGTGAACAGTGCCCTACATTCACAGCACTGTACTTGTATTTAGAATTCACTACATATCTTTCCAATTTGCTTTCTGCATCTAGAGAAGACCTAAATTTGGAGATGAAAGGGAAACATCCCAGTCAGTCTGATCTGTTCATTCTGGGAGACTGGAGCTGGCTCAGTTGCTAACTTCTCTGTGGTTTTAATTAGTAATGCATGAACACACCCGAGGTTGCTGACCAGGCTAACAGCCAGCCAGTCAGAACTACTATGACAGTCAACTAAGAAGAAGAAACAAGGAGTGAAACCAAGTAGGAGTACAAAGAAAATTATAAAAATAAGGGAAGTACAGTATAAAATGAAAAAAGAAAAACCACAAATTACTAAAGAGAAACATAACAGAGGAAGTATCTCTGCAAAAAAAGCAAATCATTGACCAAAAATACTGACTGCCTATGTCTTTATTTATGCAGATACTAGACTACAATAACAAGGTAAGAAGGTATGTGGAGGAGTGGTTAGGGCTCTGGACTCTTGACCCGAGGGTCGTGGGTTCAATCCCAGCTGGGGAACACTGCTGCTGTACCCTTGAGCAAGGTACTTTACCTCGATTGCTCCAGTAAAAACCCAACTGTATAAATGGGTAATTGTATGTAAAAATAATGTGATATCTTGTAACAATTGTAAGTCGCCCTAGATAAGGGTGTCTGCTAAGAAATAATTAATAATAAAAGTATATTAATAAACATGGTAAACCCAGGTAAATTATTATAAATGCATTGTATAACCATGGGAAAAGCATGGGTAAAACTGCAGAAATACTGTGGTTAAACAGGAGGCCAAATGAATGCTTTAAACTTTTAAAAAGTTACCAGGATGTGAAAATGATACAAAGTGAATCTAAAGTTGTTTTTTTTATTTTGTTTTGTTTTTTGCGTTCGACTGTGTAAGAATAGTGCCCAGTAGGTCACCAGCTTGCGTCACTACATTAGAACCACTTGCAATCCATGTTTCACTAAGCAGTTTGCTTTATCATAATGTACCAGCATGCTAGTTGTTCTTTAATTTACTTTGGCTTCTTAGTGCAGACAGAGATGTCTCTAGGCGAAATCACAGATCTCATTGTGGTTTTGTGGTTAAAGCTATAGGAAAAAAGAAATAAACGAAACTCATTACTATTACTATTAATCTGGGGCCTACGCTATAAAAGCTGAAAATAAGATGTTTAGTATTAAATAAAGTCACTTATATATTAGCCTTACACAGTGACGATACTGCATTAAAGACTTGTAGGTAAGGATAATATATTTTTTGAACATATATGTTTTTTCACAATGGTTAAATGGGTACAGATCTGTCACACAGCAAGCTGTAAAGCACATACCTTCATCAGGAGGCCCTTCTCCTCTTCTGAACTGTTCCTCCACAGCTTAGTAAGCTGGTAGATTTCAGAGTTGAGGAACTTGTTTTGCATCTTGTGCGCCTCTATATCGTCCTAGTAAACAGAGTAAACGAATGAAATCAGAACACAATCTGTGGTTGTACTTAAAACATTTCTACTGTGAGCTCTATTTATTAAGAGCACAGGTTTGACCTAGTCCTGACTGATCACTGCTTTTCTTTGCTTTCATAATTGTACTCATTTGTACCCTATAAAACACTGTTTGAAAATCGCTGGGATACATAAAAAAAAAGTGTGGCTAACTAATGTCAATTAATACACTGTACAAAAACAATATACTTGTTTTGTTCTAATAACAAAGAAATAGAAGAAAAAAATAGTTGGCCAACTGATCACGTGTCTGGAATTATTATTTGACTTTATATTAGTGGATTTAAGTTTTGCTAATAAGCAGATAACTGGTCTCCTAACTTTTATCAGAGAGCAGTGTACCCCCTCATGCCTAGTAGCCTGGGGTTACACAGGGATCTTTTTTTTTTATACAGTATGTTTATGTTATTATAATAATTTAACACTGTGCAAGCCTGACCTATAGAGTACAAAATCACAGTAATGTGATACAAAGTACAGTCGAACCTGTCGTATCTGATCCTGTAAGATATGACACCATCATTACCCAATGGACCTGTGCCATGTGTGACTTACATATGCTGCTACCAACTGAATGGTGCTGATGGAAACTGACCAATGCACATTTTATTATGGGTCTAAAACAGTAAATTCAGCTCTTAGCAGGTCAGAATTTGTACACGCTGTCACTTCACATAACTGCCCAGTTTAACCATAGTAAATAAAAGAAAAGTAAAGGATTCATAAAATTAATGTACTGTTAAAAAGTGTGCATCCTTGTTGTTGTTTATGTCTCAGGTTAACACACACACAATGTAAAAAAAAAACCTGTCAGATTACTTTGGCATACACTGAGAAAGCACGTTAAGAACTGTTTGGAATGCTGTTTTGTAAACTGAGAAATACTGTACTTCAGTGCTTGTGCAGTCATTTTCACAGATTTTTTTGTATAGAATACATGCTGTGTCATACTTTGGTGTTTTAGGCACACTGATGTACCTGACGTTGTTCATTTATAATGCCCCGACGTTAATAAAGAAACTACAATATACTAAAACGACTTCCTCTGAGATACAATATTAGTATATATTCACTGGACCCCTGGACCGGTTCTACTATAAATGAATCATTCTTAGACTGGAGTGGCAAACAGTAATTGTGTGTCTGCTCCAATGCTAATAAAAGCTAGTTAAGATGTCATGTTTGTAATGCTTATTGGATGCAGAGAAGGTGCAGAATACCGTATGTGACACCCCAGCAGTGAAAATATGGATCAGTTACTTTACTGCTTTTTCACATCATGCAGGATTACATGGTGGTCAAACAAAACCAAAAAAAGAGTGTGGTTTTATCCGTGTTTCTTGAAACAAGAGTTGACGTACTTCCCATGGCTGTAATGTAAAAGTAACTTTTAAAATAACCTTGAGGTGCTCAATCTTCTCCTGCAGCCTGCAGAAGGTCTCTGTGCCCATGGAGTTGGCTACGGTACGCTGGGGGTCAGCCATGCAGGCGGCCACCTGCTCGGAGAGCTTGAGGATGACTTCCTGCTTGGCGTTGTTCTTCTCCATCATGAGCTGCACGTGCTGCTGCAGCTCATTCACTTGGCAGTCCTGCATGGCCAGCCGCTGCTCCAGCTCCTCCTTGTCTTTGAGCAGGGCCTCCAGGCGGCCGTCCAGGTCCGCGATACACCTCTCTTTGTGCCGCACCAGTTCCAGCCGCTCCTGCTCCCCTGCTGCTGCCAGGAACTGTTTGCTGGTCCTCTTCTCCTGCTTTGCTGCCTCCAGGGCCTTGTGAAGGAGTTGCACCAGCTCCTGATTTCAAAACAAAAACACTATGGTCATTTACTCTTAAAGGTGAAGCTTCATGAGCTGTGTTGGAGGTCCCGTAAATAAATTATACTGTAGGTGGTCCCTGAATAATGCACCTGTACTTTCTTTGTAATCTGAACCAGGTGGGATCAGACCTGTTCAGATTAGTGATTTGTTTAGAGTACTGATAATAAACTGTACCATACTAAAAATGCCTGGTATAGTATTTGTTTTAGGTTTTTGATTCTTGCATTTCCTGAAAAATCTGTAATATCCCTTTGAATAAAAAAATACTGTTTTACTTATCATGTAAGAACAGCTGTTAACACCATGCATTTAATTACAGTTATGGCTACAGGTAAATTCAAATAGTCTACTGTACAATGCAATAGTCTACTGTACAATGCAATTTTCCCTAAAAAACAGCCTGTTGCAGTATTTATTAGTAGTGCATATGAGAAAAGGCTCTGAAGCTCTGCCCTATATTATACGTCAGTGGCCTTAAAACCAATTATCAGACATTATTATTATTACTATTTTGTTTATTTTGCAGACACCTTTATCCAAGGCGACTTACAGAGACTAGGGTGTGTGAACTATACATCAGCTGCAGAGTCACTTACAACAACGTCCCACCTGAAAGACGGACCACAAGGAGTTTAAGTGACTTGCTCAGGGTCACACAGTGACTCAGTGGCTGAACTGGAATCTGAGACGGGGACCTCCTGATTACAAGCCCTTTTCTTTAACCACTGGACCACACAGCCTACTATTTCAATAACAATGTCCTTTTTTTAACCAATTATAAAAGATGAATTCAGTGAAGTGTTTTTAGAAAAGACCAGCAAAATGACTGAAAATTCTGCACACTGCCTGCTGGTGGTCATTTTTCAAACCATTCAGGAGATCAGCTTAACTTGTGTGTTTTTAACAGGCTCAAAAAAGACCTTGTTTTTGCAGCTCTGTTCTTTGTACTCTGAAAGAAGAAAACAATGATAATGCAATAAAAGTACCAAACACTGGAAATACTGTCCCAGTATTACAATAATAATGAGCAATGGTGTCTTGTAAAGTGGTTTCATAAGGTCCAGGATAACCGTGTCTTTAATCAAGACACAAAAACTAATGATAAAATAAGTCAAAATGCACGTGCACAATAAATTCTGTGCACAAATAAAGATTGTGTCTGTTGGTCTAATTTTAGATCAAATATACAATTAGCTACAAACTCTTGCATGTTGCAGATCAGGTGCATTTGAGCACCGCGTTAAAAGTTGTATGGGTTACTAACAGGAAACAAGAAGGCGGCGATGCAAGATTAAAGTTTATGTTTGGGAAGCAATAAAATATGCTTATTGAAGCTCATAAAAATGTAAAAGAAAGTTTTGTGACCATACAGGCAAAAATGTAAGCTGTCTTTTTATCATCATAAGATACAGAGGAGTCATGAGCGAAAACCCAGAATTGCATTCAGGAGCTCTATTGTGACTGTTTAGATCTAGCCCTGCAGAAACAGTCCCTGCACAGGGCACAAAATTACCCTTGACTTCCTGACTCACCCTGCACACCATGCACTCATGCCTTTACCAGCTGAGCCCTTCGGGGGCCCCAGAGATTTTGTATTTTAATACACTTGTACTCTATGTGTTGATGACAAAATAATAAAAAAAAAATCTACATTGTAACCTTTATGGATTCATAGGAACAGTAGTACAGCACAAGAGTTTCAGTTACAGACAATGAAGCAACAACAGACTCTCTTCACTGTTTCAGAAGTGCCCTTCAACCCTATTTTACATACACAGCTACTATAGAACATCATACCACCATGTTTATAACAATTTGGATTATCAGCAATCAGCTCTCCTGTTAGGTAATGCATGAGTTATTCTGCTAAATGCGTTTGCCTTCACACCCAGTGACACCTTAGCCAAAGAGGAAAGAAAATGCACAGTAAAGCAACCAATTTGTGGTCAGCATGCAGGTTTCTGACTTGCATAGAAAAAGAGTTAAGACATCACACAGTCAATACAGTAGATCAGTACTTTAATCAGTTTAGGCAAAATTATTGCTGGTCTTGGATTTGAGTTTGTATTACTTCATGTAACTGCTTGACTTAATCCACTGTTTCTGTCTTATGATCGTTCATACCATGCTTATTATAGATACAACATCATATTTAAATACTATCATACAACTTTATAAAGGTTTACCACTGTGTTTTTGCACAGTATTTTTTACAGTTTTCCCATGCTTTCCCTGTGATTAGACTGTTATTTTCCCACAGTGTACCCTGGCTTTCCATGTTTATTAATATGCTTTACCATACCTAGCTGGTCTTTACAATGCTGACCTATGCTGTACCACTATGCTTTATGATTTTACTATGGGAAACATTTATAAGGTTCAATCATTCATTGTACAAGTGCCTCACAAGACATATTATTTAATAACTCAGTTATCAGTTGTTATGTGCTTAAATATACTTCAGTCACCCAAACCAAACATATACCTTTTGTGACTTGAGCCCCTCAGTGAGCATGAACACCTCGTGCTGGAGTCTGGATAGTTTGTCCACGGGGCTCCCCTCCTTTCCTGACACCTTCTCCCCAGAAGGCTGAAGAGAACTGGTCATTTTCTTCTCCCTCTTGTTCATGCTGCTTGATGGAGAACTCTTTCCTCCAGTCTTTGCTTCCTGCGCAGACTCGTTTGTAACTGAAGAAACTGAAGGAGCTGAAAGGACTGTAGGTGCTGGGGGTGTCAGAGGTACAGGCGGTGCTGGAGGTGCTAGGAAAGAGAGCAAGCAAAGAAAGCATTTGAAATGCATGAATATTTATTTAATATATATATATATATATATTTTTTTTTTCTTAAACTTGCTGGTTCTTTATTTTATTCTGGAGCCACCTACCTGACAATATACCCTTCATAATCATTAAACAAAAAAAGAAAATAATGATTATTTCTGGAATTCAAATTTGTTATACACACAAAAATCATCATAGAACCCATAGTACCGATGTTAATTCTAGGGTGCCTAGCCAAAACTACAATTTGCTGCAAAAGAAAATAGTTGTTAAAAAGAGCTGTTGTTTTCAATGAAAGGTGAAATTGTGAGCTATCTAGTGAGTTTTCTAGAAATTTCTTTAAAAAAGGCTTTATTGACACTCATTCTTTATCTTATTAACAAGCTTTACTCCTGCATGGTTCACCTTTTAGGAACAGGAAACCTCTGCACATTTATAACAGCAGAAAGAGTTCTTACCCTGCATGAGAAGAATGTAATAGTTTCAGAGCCACTGTGGTGGTCCCCGCATTGAACTGATCCAGACATGAACTAAGCAGAGACACAGACTTTGCAGGGCAGTTTCCTGTCAACTGAAGGACGCACCTGTTGTTTCCCCCAGTATCTGTGTCACAGGATCCTCACAGGGACAGTCTTCCGACTGCTGAATCTTGTCAAAGTTGAACACACTCCGCCTCAGCTCCTGAGCTGGCTTGTTTCCACAGATATTGAGGACTGTGTTCCTGTAAGGGCAAGGCAGAGGAAACACAAACTGACTTCTGAAGGCAAAGTACAGAGAAAACGAAACTAAATGCATAGAAACAAACACACACACACAAACTAAAGTAGTACACAACAAATAACAAAATCCAAAGCTCAACTGGTTGCTTCTCTTGCTTACAGGCAGCTGCCTGGATAGGGCTGACTAGTTTACATAACAGGTTAAAGGGCAGAACATGAAAAAATATGTGGTGGTTACAAGAGTATAGCAACACTTTGTAAGCGTTTAGAATAAATAATTTAAATTGGGTTATTCCGGTTCAGCTGTTTTGTTTTGCATGCACACAACACCTACCCTGGAACCCTTTTCTCCATCAGATCACAAACTGAAGAACCCCACCCCACACACAATTTGGTCGACTTGAGCTAGAATTAAAACTGGGCTGTCAGTGAGCTTACCTTCCCAAGGTGCAGAAGGCAGCTGGCAGAGCTGTGTGGAGGTAGTGGAGGGCTCTGCAGGTATTTTCACCAGGCTGGTATTGTGCTGCCACCGTTTTATTTGCAGCTGCTGCAACCAATACAGCATGGTTTGGCTGTTTAATGCCTGTAAAACAAAAACAAAACAAACTAGATGGTAACTTTACAAGTTGTGGGGCTTGCTTTATTGGGAAAGTGGTCAAAGTAGCTGATTTGTGTCAAAAGTCACATTGTTTATTAATTGTCTCATGCTTAGAATGTGCTAGAATTTGATATTTCTCAAAGTTCTATGACAGTTAATTCAACAGTGGGAAGTAGCCTACTGAAAGAAGTTGACGCGGTTACTAAAACAGCTGTACCTCTTGAATGGTAGACGCCATTCCTGTTTTGATTTCATATTTGAATAGCTGAGAAGTAGAGGAAGATTTCATTTGCTCTAAGTAGTTGTCTAACTTGTTGGGAAAGTGGTCAAAATGGCAGTTTATAAAAAGTTAGAGAAAATTTTAGTTGATGAGGTTACTAAAACAACTGTATCTCTTGATTGGTAAAAGTTATTTCTGTTTTGATTTCAGATTTGAATAGCAGAGAAGTAGATGAAGATTCCATATGCTCTAGTCATGGATTGGAGGAGACGTGATTGGCCGCGCCACTGAAAGAGGGCATGACGGAGGGTTTTAAGGGGAAGTGGCCCCAGTGATCTGTTCCTTAGTTTTGATGGTTAAACTATAAGGACCGTATGCACAGGAGAATTAAAAGTACTGTGAGTGTTTTGTGTTTTGTTTGTTTGTCAGCTAACTGTCATTGTTTGTTTGGCTAGACAGCTAACACGAACCGGGAGCTGTCGCTGCACGCCAGCACCAAACCCCGGACTACACTGACCTACTGTTACCTCTGTGTTTGTCTTTCACCATTCACTTGCACTAGAGCACCCACTGTCAGGAGACATGTCTGTGTCTGTGTATTGTGTGTTTAAAAAGTGTTTTTATTATTTCGGGACTGTAACCCTCCTTTTGCATGGCACAATACACATTGATGTGTAGAGCCCATGCTTATTATTTAAAGTGTTGTTGGCACGCAACCCAGCTGAAAATAAAGAGCTGTTAATTGTGAACTGTCTTGTGTGTGTTTGTTCTGGAGCACTGCATCATCACTACACCTGCACACTGCAAACCATTCCTTCACAGTAATCCATTTTTATCATTGCAAAAATTTTAGATGTAGGTAAACCTGCTTGGGGGATGCTATTGTGTATTATCAAAGCAGCATCTGAAAAGGATCCCCTTTGTTATACTGACAACCTTTTTACAGCAAACACTTACAGAGCTGCTATTTTATAGCTTTATAAGAAAAAAAAGATTAAAATGATAGCCTTGCTCTGTTCGCTTAACTCAAACTATAAAGGAAGGCTGTGGATTTTAAAGTGGTCACAATGCAGTCAAATACCAAATTCAATATACTTTGAAGTTTAATCTTTTACCTTCAACTTACTAAACCCTCAATACACCATACACTAAGTTTTTGTCTTTTCTTTGGATACATTCCTCCCCCACATTATCATACAACAATCAGAGCCTTTTCTTGCACAACTGGCTGGATGATGCTCATTTAAGATTACAAGTGAAAAGTTAGTAAGAACACCTTCTTTCATAGCCAATGAACAATTTCTAACTTGTTAGCTGGACAGTTTATTCTGAGTTCAGGCCATGGGAAGAATGGTGTGGAGTACTGCAACGTAACTTATAAGAGACTATATACTGGGATATTAGAACGGAACATATATTATATATAAAATTGCTACTGCTTCAAATTAATTCAACAATCTCTTTCATAATTGATCAAGCTTAACCGTAGATCATTATTACGCACAGTGTTAAGCATGTTAGCTGCAAGCTGTTAGATTGTTAATATACATTTTAAAGACTGAGAACAACAAAGCTAGAACAGTAATGCTTATTTTTGTGTTCACAACCAAGAGCATTTGACAAGAGCATTTGACAAGAGCATTTGATGAAATGTATGCCAGTAGATACAGGGAATACATTTCTATACCAGTTTAGGATGAATGTATTTATTTTAGGTAAAGCATAACATGAGACCATACAATGGCTAATTTAATGGAATTGTATGTGTGTATAAATTACATTTATATACAGACGTGCTCAAATTGGTTGGTACCCCTCCACAAAAAACGAAGAATGCACAATTTTCTCTGAAATAACTTGAAACTGACAAAAGTAATTGGCATCCACTATTGTTTATTCCATATTTAATAGAAATCAGACTTTGCTTTTGATTTTTTATTCAACATAATATTGTAAATAATAAAACAAATGAAAATGGCATGGACAAAAATGATGGGACCGCTAACCTAATATTTTGTTGCACAACCTTTAGAGGCAATGACTGCAATCAAATGTTTTCTGTAGCTCTCAATGAGACTTCTGCACCTGTTAACAGGTAGTTTGGCCCACTCTTCCTGAGCAAACTGCTCCAGCTGTCTCAGGTTTGATGGGTGCCTTCTCCAGACTGCAAGTTTCAACTCTTTCCATTGATGTTCGATAGGATTCAGATCAGGACTCATAGAAGGCCACTTCAGAATAGTCCAATGTTTTGTTCTAATCCATTCTTGGGTGCTTTTAGCTGTGTGTTTTGGGTCATTATCCTGTTAGAGGACCCATGATCTGCGACTGAGACAGAGCTTTCTGACACTGGGCAGTACATTTCGCTCCAGAATGACTTGATAGTCTTGAGATTTCATTGTGCCCTGCACAGATTCATGGCACCCTGTGCCAGGCGCAGCAAAGCAGCCCCAAAACATAACCGAGCCTCCTCCATGTTTCACTGTAGGTACAGTGTTCTTTTCTTTGAAAGCTTCATTTTTTCATCTGTGAACATAGAGCTGATGTGACTTGCCAAAAAGCTCCAGTTTTAACTCATCTGTCCAAAGGACATTCTCCCAGAAGGATTGTGGCTTGTCAATATGCATTTTAGCAAATTCCAGTCTGGCTTTTTTATGTTTTTCTTTCAAAAGTGGAGTCCTCCTGGGTGTTCTTCCATGGAGCCCACTATCGCTCAAAAAGCGACGGATGGTGCGATCACAAACTGACGTACCTTCACCTTGGAGTTCAGCTTGTATCTCTTTGGCAGTTATCCTTGGTTCTTTTTCTACCATTCGCACTATCCTTCTGTTCAATCTGGGGTCGATTTTCCTCTTGCGGCCGCGCCCAGGGAGGTTGGCTACAGTTCCATGGACCTTAAACTTCTTAATAATATTTGCAACTGTTGTCACAGGAACATCAAGCTGCTTGGAGATGATCTTGTAGCCTTTACCTTTACCATGCTTGTCTATTATTTTTTTTCTGAATCTCCTCAGGCAACTCTCTCCTTTGCTTTCTCTGGTCCATGTTCAGTGTGGTGCACACAATGATACCAAACAGCACAGTGACTACTTTTCTCCATTTAAATAGGCTGAATGACTGATTACAAGATTGGAGACATGTGTGACACTAATTAAATAAACTAATTAGTTTGAAATATCACTATAATCCAATTATTTATTATCTTTTCTAAGGGGTACCAACAAATGTGTCCAGGCCATTTTAGAATATCTTTGTAGAATAGGCAATAATTCATCTCTTTTCACAACTTCTTTGCTTCTATGACATACCAAAGTCATGCAAGTATACATGATAAAATAGCTTTTAATTTCATCACTTTTCAGGAGGAATGAAGCATTATTTCAAAGAGCTGTAAGGGTACCAACAGATTTGAGCACGTCTGTATATATACCTTTAACATGTCTGAAGGGGACACTGTATTACTTAAAACGTGAATTAACGTCTTCAAACATGTTAAGAGTGAGCAGTTACCTTAGGATTACACACCAGGTTCAGACGCATTGATTGGTCTAATGTATCCGCAGGCGACCTAAGACTCACCGTTTCAACGGTGTCAGTAGTGCTCAACAGAAAAGAATGCATACAGAAAAATATTGTATACTGGCCATGGGCTTTGGTTTTGCCCAGAGCCGTAACTAAGCATTTAGCTACCGGGGCATGCAATAATTTATATATATATATATATATATATATATATATATATATATATATATATATATATATACAATAATTTATATATATATATAAATTGCATGCACCTCCGGTTGAAGCAACCGGAGGTGGATGGAAAGACTCCATATCGCAGCTACCGGGGCATGAAAGACTCCATATCGCAGCTACCGAGGCATAAAATGTTATTTTTTTTTTCTTTTTTTCTTTTTTTGGGATATTAGGAGTTAGGATGGTATTTACTCGCGCATAGTTTTGAATGTTATTTCCGAATCTCTCCTTTAACATGTCTGAAGGGGACACTGTATTACATAAAACGTGAATTAACGTCTTCATACGTATTAACAGTGAGCCGTTACCTTGGTATTACACACCAGGTTCAGACGCATTGATTGGAATAATGTATTCTCAGGCGACCGAAGACTCACCGTTTCAACGGTGTCAGTAGTGCTCAACAGAAAAGAATGCATACAGAAAAATATTGTATACTGGCCATGGGCTTTGGTTTTGCCCAGAGCCGTAACTAAGCATTTAGCTACCAGAGCCGTAACTAAGCATTTAGCTACCGGGTCATGCAAATATATATATATATATATATATATATATATATATATATATATATATATATATATATATATATAAATTGCATGCGCCTGCGGTTGAAGCAAACGGAGGTGGATGGAAAGACTCCATATCGCAGCTACAGGGGCATAAAATGTTTTTTTTTTCTTTTTTTGGGATATTAGGAGTTAGGATGGTTTAGCCCAGAGCCGTAACTAAGCATTTAGCTACCGGGGCATGCAAATATATATATATATATATATATATATATATATATATATAAATTGCATGCACCTCCGGTTGAAGCAAACGGAGGTGGAAGGAAAGACTCCATATCGCAGCTACCGGGGCATGCAAGACTCCATATCGCAGCTACCGGGGCATAAAATGTTATTTTTTTTTTCTTTTTTTGGGGATATTAGGAGTTAGGATGGTATTTACTCGCGCATAGTTTTGAATGTTATTTCCGAATCTCTCCTTTAACATGTCTGAAGGGGCCACTGTATTACTAAAACGTGAATTAACGTCCTCAAACCTGTTAACTGTGAGCAGTTACCTTGGGATTACACACCAGGTTCAGACGCAATGATTGGACTAATGTATCCGCAGGCGACCTAAGACTCACCGTTTCAACGGTGTCAGTAGTGCTCAACAGAAAAGAATGCATACAGAAAAATATTGTATACTGGCCATGGGCTTTGGTTTTGCCCAGAGCCGTAACTAAGCATTTAGCTACCGGGTCATATGGAAAGACTCCATATCGCAGCTTCCGGGGCATGCAAGACTCCATATCGCAGCTACCGGGGCATAAAATGTTATTTATTTTTCTTTTTTTCTTTTTTTTTTGGGGGGGATGTTAGGAGTTAGGATGGTATTTACTCGCGCATAGTTTTGAATGTTATTTCCAAATCTCTCCTTTAACATGTCTGAAGGGGACACTGTATTACTTAAAACGTGAATTACCGTCCTCAAACCTGTTAACAGTGAGCAGTTACCTTGGGATTACACCCCAGGTTCAGACGCATTGATTGGACTAATGTATCCGCAGGCGACCTAAGACTCACCGTTTCAACGGTGTCAGTAGTGCTCAACAGAAAATAATGTATACAGAAAAATATTGTATACTGGCCATGGGCTTTGGTTTTGCCCAGAGCCGTAACTAAGCATTTAGCTACCGGGGCATGCAAAATTTATATATATATATAAATTGCATGCACCTCTGGTTGAAGCAACCGGAGGTGGATGGAAAGACTCCATATCGCAGCGACAGGTGTCATGGCAAATTTCGCCCCCCAGCCAAATTTGTCCCCCCCCCCTGAGTCATGTGACATATTAGCGTACGAGTCACGTGACGATTAAGTTTCGCGATGCGAAGGGAGGATAGGGTAAAACATCTCGGCATTTTACTTACTGAAAGTTACGTTTGCTTTTTATTGGCATTTATTCGTATTATATTTATTTTTTTATATTTATCAATGTTTTTTGTATCATAAATGGTTGTATTTAATTTGATTGCTTTTGTTTTACTTACTGAAAATTACGTTTGCGTGTTTTTTTTTACATTTATTCGTATTATTATTATAATTATTTTTAATATTTAACAATGTTTTTGTATCATAAATGGTTGTATTTTATTTGATTGCTCTTCACGTGATTACATAAGAGCTTTTACAGTAAATATAACATACATTAAATATTGTTTAATTACATATATATATGCTAATAAATAATAATAATAAAGTAGAGCAGCTTAAATGATCACAACTGTAACGCAAACGTTATATTAAAATTGTAACTTTTCAAATAAAATGTTTATAACAAACAATAAGTTAGAAGTATAGACTGGTAATAATTTCTACACATTAGTGGGTAGTCATGTTGATGTTTAGTCTTGCTATACTTATGGATCACAATCAGGGAGTTGTCATGATTACATACAGTTGCAGACAAAATTATTGACACCCTTAACTAAAGATCATTCAAGAAGCTTTTTATTTTTTATTTTTTTTATTTGAATTGTTGTCAAATGTGGTTACCATTAAGGTCGCGTATAAGCCTTTTGTGTTTAGATGACTTTGTATAGTTATTTCATACACTGCTATACCAGCTGTTTCTTTAAATCCTTGGCTGTTAATGGTGGATTTTTGCGAGCTGCTCGAACAATTCTTTATGCTATAGTCGTAATTTTCCTGGGACGTCCACTTCTTTCCATCGTTTCAGTTGAATTAGTCTTCAAATAATTCTTGATTATTGTGGATTTTTGTATTACGATTTTTTGTATCCACAACGCTCTTTATCGATCCCCCTTCTGCTGTAGTAGTTACTGTAACAAGTGCTTTTCTCACATCTAGATCCAGCTCCTTTGTTTTGACCATGCTGTGCTAAGTGCACAAACTATTTTGCTTCAGTTTCTGTGCGTGTTTTACAGCTAATGGTTTTTTTTTTTTTTTTTTAATAATATTGCTAAATTGATAAGTAGTGGTTTCTAATTGATGCATTGTGTTAATAGTGACTAACTCAATTAAGACTAACCTTAACTTACAGACTTTAATTGAAAATGTGCCAATAAGTTTGTGATCAACAAATATTGTTATTTACTCCAATAAGGCAGTATGATTAATATAGGTTATACAGTAGCTTCAGTGTATATTGTGAGAAATATTTAGGGGATGTTAAAAATTAAAGGAATTAACAGGTCAAAAGGTTTAATATTTAGCATTATTCATGCATGGTCTTGCACTAAATCTGCAAACAAATTTCTCTTAGTTTAACCATATAACTTGTCATAAAAAAATGAAGTAATACACCCTCATTGTATGTGTTGCCACTTCCTAAAGTGTTTGTCAGATCATTGGCATCATCCTGGAATGGAGCCTATCATTTCTCAAAGCAGGTCTGCAGATTGGTTGTTGTTCCTTTGTTATGAGTAATACTGTATATGCATTTGTTAAATATGTATGAAGCCAAATTATATCATATGCTATAAAATAAGAATGTTTCTTCCATAACTTCGAACACTCAAAAGTACAAATTTGGAACTAGAAGCAATGTGATTGTTAACCACTACATATTGTCCCTGACTTTAGTGTCTATAATTCAGGCTCTTAACTAATGAAGCATAGAGGATGTCAGATTTGTGTAAATGCTAGAGTAGAAGTCAATCTAGATCCGAGTTGTCCAGTCTTAGTGCTGGTGAACCCTTAACAGAGCACTGCATGGCGAGCAGAAATCTGAACTCAATCATTTAGTGAGTTGTGTATCAGTTGTAGTAGTCAGAACCAGAAAGACATTCACAAAAAAAGGCACAACATGTTGAAAAATGTAACAAACTTTATTTTCTGTATTCTTCACAATAAAACATGATCAGTACATGATCAGATTGCATATTTCCATTGTAAAGTGCTATCCAGGACTTAATGCGTAAGCAGTGGTGAAAAAAAAAAAAAAAAGCTATACTGTAGGTCAGCTTTGGTAAAAAGCCCACTCACCACTTCAAGGTCCTGACCTATGGAGTGGGGTGTTAGGAGCAGGTTTAACAGAACGTTAAAATGCCTTCTCACATAATACACAAAAAAAGAAGGACTTTAAAGAGGCTGTCTGTCTAAAAATGATATTTCATACTGTTAACTTGTATAGTATGTAATTGTCTAATATCATTTAATAGGAATGGAAATTGAATTTGAAATTGAAGCATTACATGTACTGTCTGAAACATGTACATGTAAAATGTGAAATTGTTTATTACTTCAGAATTACATTTACTGTACTTTTATATCATGTTACACCCACCTTATTTGGCACAATTTCACTTCAATACAGTGAATCAACCCCTCCCCAGCTAGTTCACAATAACTACATTAAACAAGGTGGGTGTTAGAACTGACATCCAGTTTACTTTGGATATCTCTGCCCTGGAAATACTCAAGTCAGGCAATAATTCAGTAGCTTAGAAACGATAGGTTGCGGATGCAACCCCGGTTCCCTGAAAGAGAAAATAACCATCAAGGTATGGGACATTGCCGTCAGGCAGTAGGGATTGGCTGAGATTTATGTCAAAGCTGCCGATAGGCCTCCGCGCAAGCTGCCGTGTAAGCCCGCCCCCTTGGGAGCTTACTATACGCAGCGCGCGGAGAGTCACTTCCTCTTTTGCCCTTCAGGCCGTGAAGGCCTCCAGAGCGACCTCGCGGCTTGATGGTTATTTTCTCTTTCAGGGAACCGGGGTTGCATCCGCAACCTATCGTTCCCTTTCAAGTCGAAAATAACCATCAAGGTATGGGAACAGTGTACCCAAGCCGTCGCGAGGGAGGATTCTCGGCAGTAGGACAGACTTACGTCATAACGCAACTGCGTAGGCAGTACATCTACACATATGCGGAGCTGCGCCTCAGCGTCTATGCTCGCAATGACACCTGTCCCAAGGTGGAATAGTCACACCATTTTGTACCTACTCTAGACGTCCGCAACCTGAGGCGTCATAGAGTGCAACACAGATGCTCCAAATGACGGAGCAGAGGATTCCAGCACATTTAGCCTGTAAAACCTCATGAAAGTATGCGGCGTAGCCCAACTGGCTGCCGCGCAAATATCAGACACCGGCACCCCTCGAAAGAGGGCCCAGGATGTCGCCATACCCCTGGTAGAATGCGCCTTCAACTGCCCTGGTGGAGGAAGGCCTGCAGATTCATACGCTAATTTAATAGCATCCACTATCCAGTGGGAAAGGCGCTGTTTAGACAGCGGCTGACCCAAAGATCTAGAACCATGGCATATGAACAACTGTTCTGTCTGCCTCACAGTCCTTGTGCGGTCAATATAACACCTCAATGCCCTCACAGGGCAGAGCATGTGTAACCGCTCTTCCTCTGGGGAAGAAAAAGGAGGAGGATGGAACGCCATCAACTCGACTGACTGGTTCATGTGGAACGAGGATATAACCTTTGGTAAAAAGGCCGGATTAGGGCGCATGGAGACCTTAGAACCGTCTCCTGCAAAACGAGTACAAGAAGGATGCACTGACAGTGCATGTAACTCGCTCACGCGTTTTGCTGATACCACAGCCAGCAAAAACGCAGTCTTAATAGATATGAGCTTCATATCCACGCTGTGGAGAGGCTCAAACGGCGCCTTGGCAAGGGCTTCCAGCACCACATCAAGGCTCCACGACGGTAAACTGGTCGTTCTTGGAGGCCGCAAGCGTCTTGCGCCTTTCAGAAACTGAGATGCCAAAAAATGGCAACCAGGTGATAACCCGTCAATGCGTACGTGGCAAGCCGAAATAGCGGCCAAATACACTTTAAGTGTAGAGGGAGACTTACCCTCGTCTAACAGCTTCTGCAGAAACTGTAATATCACTGCCATAGGGCAGGAGACCGGGTCATGGCCCTCAGCCAGACACCAACTCTGAAATAATTGCCACTTATACGTATATTGCGACCGAGTGGAGGGCGCCCTCGCACTTTGAATGGTCGATATAACCGCCGTCGAAAGCCCTAAGGCTGACAGGTGCTCCCGCTCAGGGGCCAAGCCCATAGCTGCATGAGCTTGGGGTTCGGATGCCATAGCCCTCCTTGGGCTTGGGACAACAGGTCCGCTCGCAGAGGGAGCTCCCTCGGGCGACCGTGCAACAACTGCACCAGACTCGGGAACCAAATCCTCCGAGGCCACAGAGGAGCGATCAGAATCACTGTCGCTTGCTCTACCCTGACCTTCTCCAAGAAGGCGGGGAGCATCGAAATCGGTGGAAATGCGTACAGGAGCCCTGGCGGCCATTCGTGAGCCAGTGCATCGACTCCTAGGGGGCTGTCAAGGTCCTTCACCGAGAACCATAGGGGGCAGTGCGTGGTCTCTCGCGAAGCGAAGAGATCGACTTGCGCTGTGCCGAACCAGTCCCAAATGCGCTCTACCACCCGAGGGTGAAGACGCCATTCGCCCGCAAGAGGACCTCCTCTGGACAGGAGATCCGCTGCGTAATTGACTCTGCCCGGAAGATGAACTGCACGCAGAGAGGCTAACCGCGGTTGAGCCCAGAGCAACAGCCGCGTTACCATCCGGTGAAGACCTGGGGACCGCAATCCGCCCTGGCGATTGATATACGCCACTACTGTGGTGTTGTCTGACCGCACTAACACGTGCTTGTCTAGAAGCACTGGCAAGAAGTGCCGAAGGGCGAGGTCCACTGCTCTGAGTTCCAGAGCGTTGATGTGGGCTGACCTCCAGGGTCCTGACCACACTCCACGGGTCCCTGTCCCGTTCCAGACTGCTCCCCAACCTTGGTTGGAAGCGTCGGTTGTGATAACTTCCCTTCGGAAGATGGGACCCAAGCGCACGCCCTGGCGGATGTTCGACTGAACTCTCCACCAGCGTAATGCTTCCCAGCAGGTTCGGGATACCCTCAGCCTGCGGTGCTGGTCTCTCCGCGGGTGCAACGAGAAGGCATTGAACCAGGCCTGCAGAGGTCTCTGGTGTAGTAAGCCCAAAGGAAGGGCTTGCGAGGCGGCAGCCATCAACCCCAGCATGCGCTGACAGAGCTCCATGCTGACTGTTTCTCTCAACCTGAATAGGGGGAGACACCGCTCTAATGAGGCAACTCTTTGTGTCGATAGGGTCGCTTCCATGGACACTGAGTCCAGATGCAGACCCAAAAACTCGGTCTGTTGGCTGGGCACGAGGCGGCTCTTGTCTGGATTGACCTTCAGACCTAGCCGCTGAAGATGGTCTGTAACCATCACTGTGTGCTGTGCCAACTGCTCCTTTGACTGCGCGCAGACGAGCCAGTCGCAGTCGAACGCCTTGAACCCGCAAGGGGGCTAAAATGGCGTCCATACACTTCGAAAAGGTTCGAGGAGCTAGAGACAGGCCGAATGGCAGGACACAAAACTCGCAGACCCTGCTCTGAAATGCGAAACGTAGGTACTTCCTGTGACCCGGACAGATGGGAACGTGAAAGTACGCATCTGTGAGGTCTACGGTGGTAAACCAGTCGCCCTGCCGGACAGACTGGACAATGTGCCTGTGCGTAAGCATCTTGAACGACAACACCCGTAGGTATTTGTTCAGTACACGCAGGTCTAGAATAGGGCGGAGCCCGCCGTCGTTCTTTGGCACAAGGAAGTATTTGGAGTAGAACCCCTGGTCGGTCAGAGCAGGGTCTACTAGTTGAATGGCACGCTTCTTGAGCAATGCCTGTATTTCTGCATTTAGAGCTGAGGACTGAACCGAGTCCTTCACTGCAGTTACCACCACTCCCCTGAAGGGGGGGGGGGGGTTTAACCGGAATTGAAGGGTGTACCCGGTGATTATAGTTTTGCGCACCCAGATGTCGTTGGTGCATTGTTGCCAGAACAGGAGCTGTGGAACAGTGTAGGGGTGGGTTAACGGCTGCCGGGGTTTCTCAGGGCTGCTTAGGCTGCGCTCGCTCACGAGGGGCCTGAGCAGAGCCACGAGGACGTGGTCTGCTACCTCCTCTGGGGCGCCACCCTCCGCGCTGCGGTCTCGCAAATGCGGGTTGGCTGCGTGCTGCAACCCCCGAGGGGGCGGTTTTACTGCCCTGTGGGTGCGCCTGCTGCTGCGGCGGCGCCCTGCGCCATTGGCGCTCCTGCGGCCGCCTTGGCTGGAAAGGCTTGCTTGGCCACATCTTAGCCAACTGCTGCGACGCCTCACGCGCCTTGACGGAGCGTTGCAGCATCTCCTCCACCGCTGGGCCAAACGTGTGCCCCGGGGATATAGGAGCATCTAACAACGGGGCCTTATCAGGCTCCTGTACCCTGGCCTGTGAGAGCCATAGCTGCCTCCTTGCTACTACTAGGGAAGCAATGCTCCTGCCCTGTGCTCGCGCATTTAGCTGAGCCAGCCTGACCAAAAGCTGTGCAACTGCACCCAGCTCGGTCCTGAGCCCGACGGGTGGGGACTCAGGCAGGTCGCGAATCAGCGCCGCCTGGTAGACTGTCAGGAGGCTGGGCACGTTGGACAGTCTAACTGCCTCTGTAGCCGCGGCATAACCCTTTTTTAGGTGGGCCTCCGTAATCCTACACTGCCTGTTAGGGCAGGAAGGGTCCTTAGCCAGCCCCGAAAGTGTCGGCGTCTTTACTAGCGCGGCGAACGCGGCGCCCACTGGCGGAAACAACGCCAGCCCAGCTTCGCTCGCCCCGTGCATGGTGAAGGCCGAAGCCTTGCGAGAAGTCGCAGGGGCGGAGGCCGGTGCTCCCCAGGTGGACTGCACCTCCTTAATAAAATCCGGGAATGCCGGGAGCATCCTGGACTGAAGGGGCGGAGCCGATGGCAATTCAAACAGAGAGCGACGTGTTGGCTCTGATGCGGGCCAGTCCACGCCTAGATGGCGGGCTGCCCTCTCCACCACTGACCAGATAGGGTCATTAGTATCCAGCACTTCGGGGTCGTCCTGCCCAGAGTGCTGGGATGCCACCTCAGGCTCTGTGTCTTCAAAGAGCGGGTCTGCATCAGATGCGTCCCTTGAGACAGCATCGGCGTCCCACTCTACTTCCTGGGGAACTGGTGGAGGAACCATCTGCTGACTAGTGCTGGGTCCGGTAACCATCTCTGTGGCCCGAGGCGCCACGTTCGCTAGAGTCATGAGGAGGGATTGTTGTCCCATCATGAGCTCCATGAACTGCGACATCTTGGAGGTGAGCTCAGCCACCCCAGATGTGTCTTGATGCCGTCTACCCCTTCGAGGGGAGCGGGAGTGTCTTCTCCGGCGAGGCGATCGAGATCTGGATCGCGACTCTCGACGGGGGCGAGCCCCGCGAGAGGAGGGGCTGCGGGAACGTTCCCGAGCACGCCTAATTGGAGACCTTTGACCAGCTGTAAGCTGGGAAGATGGGCTCATAGGCTGAGACGTCGCCGGCAGCGACACGATAGACGATGGTGGGGCCGAGACGGTGTGGGACGAGCCCGAAGATGGGGAACGACCTCCCACCGCCTTCCTAGCTCTCTGGCGTAGGGTGCGTGTTTGAAACCCCGCACATAGCTGGCAGTATGCCCTGTCTGCCAGGGCAGATGCTGCATGGTCCGGCCCTAAACATGCGACACAGTCCTCATGAGGGTCGCTGGCAGGCAACTTGGCCTGACAGGTCACACAACGGTGGAACCCAGACATATTGACGTCAAAGACGAGAGCGAGGTGCGCGTCGTCGAGCGCCGAAGCGCTGGGCACCAAGCGTCAAGCACCTGATGTGCGTGCGTCGAGCGCCGCCGCGTCGAGCGCCGAGGCGTCGAGGGTGCGTGCGTCGAGCACCGAGCGCCGAAGCGTCAAGCACCGAGGTGCGTGCGTCGACGTCAAGGGTGCGCGCGTTGAGGCGTCGAGCGCCGAAGCGTCGAGCACCGAGCGTCGAGCGCCGAAGCGTCGAGCGCCGAAGCGTCGAGCGTCGAGCGTCGAGCGTCGAGCGCCGAAGCGTCGAGCGTCGAGCGTCGAAGCGTCGAGGGTGCGTGCACCGAGCGTCGAGCGCCGAGCGTCGAGGCGCGTGCGTCGAGGCGCGTGCGTCGAGTGTCGAGGGTGCGTGCGTCGAGGCGCCAAGCGCCGAGCACCGAGCGTCGAGCGCCGAAGCGTCGAGCGTCGAGCACCGAGCGTCGAGCACCGAGGTGCGTCGAGGGTGCATGCACCGAGCGTCGAGCACCGAGCGTCGAGCACCGACGTTGATGGGAACGTGCACCGAGCGTCGAGCACCGAGCGCCGAAGCGTCGAGCGTCGAGCGTCGAGCACTGAGCCCCAAGTGCAGAAGCACTAAGCACCAAGCGCAGAAGCGCTGCACAAAGCGCCGAAGCGCTGCACCAAGCGCACAAGCGCTGACACCAAAAGCGCCGGAGCGCGAGCGCCGAAGCGCGAGTACCGAGCGTGGAACGCAAGCACAGACGCCTAAGCGTCAGCTGACCCGCCAAGCGGAGACGCAAAGTGCTGGTACAGTGTCTGGTGCTGTGCAATACCTACCTGAAGGTGCTGGGGATTTTGCACGTTGGTGGTTGTCTTCCTCTGTATAGTGAAGGGAAAAACTTTTTTTTTTTTTTTTTTTTTTTTTTCTTGTGGACGCTGCAAAGGGAAAGGGAGTGTAGTGCAATACCACGTGGCGGGAACGCGCCGCGCGGGGGGGGGGACGACGACTGCAGAGCAGACTACCTGCACACACACACGGTATAGCCTAAGCTACCCGCACACACACACGGCATAGCCTAAGCTAGACCGAGGATGCAATTGCGCGTGGCCAAGGCCAACGCAACACGCGTCCGACACACAATGTAATATATAATAAATATATAATTACACAATAATACAATATATATATAGAATATATATATAAAAAAACCCCACACAGTAAATAATAAAAGAACAGAGGAAAGACGGGGAGACCACGAAGAACGCAATGCCGAAGCAAAGTGAAAAGGAATATATAATGTAAACACAAAATATATCCTAAAATAATACAAATACACAATAATAACAATAATAACTGAAATAAACTCGGAGAAGGGGATAAACCAGCTTCTCAAGCCTAAGCTTAGTGAGTACAATCAGTTAAATTAGCTCTAAGTCCTACCGCTACTGATGCTGAAGGCAAAAGAGGAAGTGACTCTCCGCGCGCTGCGTATAGTAAGCTCCCAAGGGGGCGGGCTTACACGGCAGCTTGCGCGGAGGCCTATCGGCAGCTTTGACATAAAGCTCAGCCAATCCCTACTGCCTGACGGCAATGTCCCATACCTTGATGGTTATTTTCGACTTGAAAGGGAACTAAGACTACCATACCAATTAAAAATGAAAGTGCAAAAGCATCTGCAATATTTCTCCAAATAAAAACGTCTCAATATAGAATCAAGGTCTCCTGAAAAAAAAAAGTCTTCAAAATAAGTAGTTGTGTGCTCATGAAAAATAAACACTGAAGACAATGAGCCTTATTAACAATGCCCTACTGTACATATGTAAATAGCTATAAATTATGACAGGCATTACCAAATTTTAGTGTTAGTATAATATACTAAGCTGGAATGCTTAGTATAAAATGTTCAAAAAAACATATAGTAAAAAACAAAATAATAAATCTGTTTCACCTTTACTTACCATGCTTACCCATGTGTGTAACTCTGCAAATGGAGCACATATACTCCTCCATACTGATGAGGTCATCTCGCTGTAGATCTTCACACTGGCCATGGAACCATTCGCCACACCTCCCGCATTCCACCAGCAGCTCCAGTCCAATCCTGTATGGTCTCCTGCATGTGCAGTAGACCTCCACATCACAGAAATGTACCTCTGGGAGGGGAGTTCTCTCACAGCTCGGGAAAGGAGTAAGAGATCCAGCTACAAAACAAGAAAAAAGATGATCACGAATTTGCTTTTGATCATAACATAACTTACCTGGCTCTTCACCCATGCAGAGTGCGAGGCTGTTTGCGATGGTAAACAGTCCACAGTCACTACATCCCTGCTGCTGCTGTACATGTGGCCACACGATCCAAACTGTCTTTCCACTGTACTGCAGCAGTGATACAACCTGGGAACAGAAATCATGGTTATTATTAATTCCCAAAGAGTCAAACACATTTAAATGGGGCACCCTTTTTTTTGGGGGGGGGGGGGGGGGGGGGCAGTCATTGTTGTCAATGGGTGTTGCATCTTTTTGTACTGGAAATTGTCCTGATGCACCTATCTGTACAAAACATAGCAGATTTCCACCCCCTGTGGATGACACATTAATCACATTACAGATGGATGTCATGTGACAATGTGACACTAGCTCTAATTAGTCTGTAAACTGCAACCTGTTGTCAAATGATGTTTTGAGAGCACGTGCTTACAATCTGTTTAACTGGCTATCAAGAAAGTTTGTTACCAGACTAAGCTCTTAGTTTTCTACATATTACAGACTGTGTTTAAATTCTGTTTGTTCTTCCATTCTTTGTCTGACCTCACTATAAAAGTTTAATGATGTAATACTCACCGATCATGTACCATGGAGAAACAACTTTGATTGGCTTCAGTTCTGGGGCAACAGTCTTCACCCTCTCAAATCTCTGGCATGCTTCACAATTCAGGATCTTAAGGGAAACAGTAATGATGAAACAAGTAATACTTAAATCATGAATGGAAAAGCGACAAAAAGCAAAAAAAATAAGGTTTTTAAAAAATAAAAAAGTACCCATTGCTCCACGTCCTTTACAATCCCTTTCCAGTAAAATCGTTGAATGATTTTCCCCATCATTCCCTTCATCCCAAAGTGTCCTGTGTGAACTTCATTGCGAATGGCAGTCTTCTCCTCTTCATCGGTCACAACCCTACGGAAACACTCTCCATTCTTCTCAGGGACATACAGGTACTTACCTGACAGATAAAACAAAAGTAAAGATAATACTACAATAAATACTTCAATGAGTGGAGGTTTTTAAATGAATGTTTTTAAAAAGAATGAGCCAAAACCTATTCAAAAGAATCAGAACCACTGACAATACTGACATGTGGAAAACTGTCTCTGCCCTTTATAATGGTCATTTCTTAGACTCTTAAGTTACATATATATATATATTCTTATTTAATGCAAATTCTGTTTTCTGGTATTTACATTTCTGCTATTAGTTATATAGAGAGATGTTTTAATCTTTTAAACCTTTTTCTTTCATATATATATATATATATATATATATATATATATATATATATATATATATATATATATATATATATATATATATATAATGTTACACACACACGTTTATCATTTATTTAAATGTCTATGTACATCTTCAAAAATACAGGACGGCTTCAATAACTTATAATGTATTAATATTAATTTTCGATATTTATTTCTTTTTTTTTACCTTTCAAAAACGAATGTACTGGCTTTCTTTCTGATACCCCTCTTCTCTTCTTTGGTGGCTTTTTCAGGATACTCACCTGTGCTGAGGTAGCGATATACCGCTCTCAAGTTATCCATATCGATTGATAAATGTAGTTTTCTGAGGGGGAAAAAACACAGTATTACAAATTTGTACTGTAAAAAGAAAAATGATTTGATTACAATTGTATGACGGCGCCAACGAACTCCAACTGTCAGTGTCAAGATCTGTGGAGCAAAAGCAGTTTTTTTTTATTTTTTTGGGGATATTAGGAGTTAGGATGGTATTTACTCGCGCATAGTTTTGAATGTTATTTCCGAATCTCTCCTTTAACATGTATGAAGGGGACACTATTACTTAAAACGTGAGTTAACGTCTTCAAACCTGTTAACAGTGAGCAGTTACCTTGGGATTACACCCCAGGTTTAGACGCACTGATTGGACTAATGTATCCGCAGGCGACCTGACTCACCGTTTCAACGGTGTCAGTAGTGCTCAACAGAAAATAATGTATACAGAAAAATATTGTATACTGGCCATGGGCTTTGGTTTTGCCCAGAGCCGTAACTAAGCATTTAGCTAACGGGGCATGCAAATATAGATATATATATATATATATATATATATATATATATATATAAATTGCATGCACCTCTGGTTGAAGCAACCGGAGGTGGATGGAAAGACTCCATATCGCAGCTACCGGGGCATGTGTCGCGCCCCCGAAATAAATATAGCCAGACTACGCCACCTTATGTTTAAAGAAAATAAGGAATTCTGTTCTATTATAAATTACCTTCTACTTTCATTGACACAGGTTCGAATTATCAGCAAAGGGGGACAGCAACTAGCCCACATCAAAGAACACAGAGAAGTAGCAATATGCAATTCTTTATTAAAAACAGGAAATAGTCAAAACTTGGCATTAATATAGCACACCTCGTCACCAACAAGAAAAGTCAAAGTAATACAGTAAAATGTGCATGACCAGTCCTTATTCAATATTGCACTTGCCCTGGCTGGATTGTCGGTAGGGGACGTGGTTCCAATCTCCTGCCACCCCAAATTTCAAAACTGCTCAATTATCCCTTTCCCAACAGGGGGCGCCACTCCACCACCGAGTCCAAGCCAACAGACTAATAGCACCAAGCCTTCCCCAGAATCAATTGAATGGAGAAAGAACGTTTCAATCTGCAACCGAGCAAGGCCTCCAGTCTCGATCTAAAAGATATTGTACACGACACAGGTTTCCTAATAAAAATAAAGCAAAAGATCAGTGCACTTCAAGACATTCCAATTCATCTACTGCTTTATCCAACAAATTAAAATAGTATAATAAAACCAGAGAGATTACTATTAAACAAATTACTAGTTAAAATTAATCACAAACACATATCTATAACCATATGCCAATACACAGATATCTAGATCTATATATAAATGCACAGTATAATCTAGCAACAGATATAACCTAATAGCATATACAACCTAGCAGCTTTATGTAGTTTAGCAACAGATACAGTCCTGAAACGTTATATATTTTTAGCAGCAGATACAATTTAGCAGCATTGTCTAGTGTAGCAGCCAAGTATAATCTACCAGCATTTGTAGCAGTAAAATACAGCCCTGCATCAGTTTAATTCTGGCTGTAATGTAAAGCAGGGAACAGGGAAAAGACTCCGCTGATAAGTTATAATAAAAAGTAACAATAACTCAATGAGAAGGTGTGTGACTACTATAGTTCAAGCATAATGCACCACAACAAAACACTTAGCTGATGGATGACGACCCACAACTCCCAATCCAGCGTCTCGGGCAGCTCTCTCTCTCTCAAAGTGCTCGTGCTTTTCACTTCTCTCCAACCAACGCCGCTCAGCTGGTCGTCTTCAACTCCTCACGTCCCGATTTCTCTTCAGTCTCGTTCCCAGTACCAGTGGCGACGCATAGGGGGGGCACGCCTGGTCACGTGCCCCCCCCAGATTTCTGCCAGGCAGTGGCTTAGCCACTGTGTTAGGATCGTTCACACTGAAACATGTGTAAGAAATTCCAATATTGTTATATTTTTCGCTTCCCATTATAGCGGGGCGGACGTGGCATGGGCGGCGCTGATTTTTCTTTTCGCTCACGGAAAGAACTTTTTATTTACCGCGTTGCTATCAACCAATGAGAATACATAAGCAAGCTGTACTTGCTCAACCCCAAACACAGATGCATGAAACATATAGGCTATGATTACTGTATATGCTATGTAGCCTAGCTACTACACATATAGATGTGGTAGAGGACATCTACTTTGTAATGAGTAGCCTATGTATTTACATAGAATGCACTCGCCTCATGACATATCTTATTGCCAGCTGACCTCTCCAGCAGCCAGCCTACTAATAAGATTATCATTTTTCACGGATTATGCAGCCAGCTTCATCAAGGGACGGTAACCAAGTCCATCCAGGTCTTGGAGATGGAGTGGTGGTAAATGTACAACCTGTTATTAATTGAATAACTAAAGAAATAAATCAGAATGAAAACAGTTCTGGACGCTGCTGAGAGAAAACCGGCAAAACTGTTTCAATTCCTGAGTTCGGTTACCTACTTGTTTTCATTCTGATTATTTGTTTAGGCTACAACGTGTCCGTCAGCGAATGTCAGTGCAGTGTGATACCAAAAAAAAATGAGTGGTTGGATTTGCTGTCAATCAACCCAAGTTTTTTTGTTGGATCAGCTGTTTGTACATTTTTTGTGTGTTTAAAGGCGCTGTAGTTATACAATGTAGTTAATGCAACTGTGTGCACAAGTCCCTCCTCTCCCGAACCTCCAGAAGATTAGGTACCATCGGCAGTCCTGCGTCAGTCAAAGAGTAATTACATTAGTCAGGATGAAGCAACATCCGGTTCATTCGCTTCATTCCGGAGGTCCATGCAATTTATATATATATATATATATATATATATATATATATATATATATATATATATATATATATATATATATATATTTGGATGCCCCGGTAGCTAAATGCTTAGTTACGGCGCTGGGCAAAACCAAAGCCCATGGCCAGTATACAATATTTTTCTGTATGCATTATTTTCTGTTGAGCACTACTGACACCGTTGAAACGGTGAGTCTTAGGTCGCCTGCGGATACCATTAGTCCAATCAATGCGTCTGAACCTGGTGTGTAATCCCAAGGTAACTGCTCACTGTTAACACGTTTTAATACGTTAATTCACGTTTAAGTAATACAGTGTCCCCTTCAGACATGTTAATGGAGAGATTCGGAAATAACATTCAAAACTACACTCTAAAAAGTAAGTTCTTTGAGGGTTCCTCAGGGAACCTTAGGGTTCTATTGCAAGTTTTTTTTCACAGTAAGGGTTCGTTTGGCAACCTCTGATTGCTGTGTCTAATATAATATTGCAAAGGGTTCATCTTAGAACTCTTTATATCAATACATTGTAAATTGTGCTCTACAATATTGATGTGCAAATCGCAATTTTTAATACACAATACATGATGAGAGAAAAAGTCTGTCATAAAAAGGTAAACACCATAAATGGTTATAATTGTGTACACGGTATTGAGAGGAAATCAAAGGGCAGATAATATTTTGCCAAATATTTAAATAGAATTTATAATAGTATATGTATGTATAACATGTGTATTGTAGTTTAATGTTAGCCTTTAGGCGTAATTCGGGGGATGTCGTAGAGGGCGCTCTCCCGCTTTGCGCTCCTTTTTTCTTCTTATCCTATTTCCTTTTCTTTAGCCTATCTTACCTTCCCTCCGTGGCATCCTGCCCGGTAGCGTCCGCGATCTCTTCCGGGTGGAAGCTGATCCCAGTTCAGCCTCATTTAGTATTTCCAGCCAATCGCACAATGCAGCGCTCGCCTCGTCAATTATTAGGGCATGGCCAGCACTGCTCCACATATGTGTTATTGGCTGCCCCTCCTGTCTATCTCGCTCTCTTTTTCTACTTTAACCCAGCACTATTTCCGCTTCCTTGTCTGTGTTTGTTTTTTGTTCCTCCTCCTCCCCACCTCTGCTCCTTTCCATATCGCACTGTCCGCACAGGACTCCCTCAGGGGGGGAAGTGAGTCTCACTCCCCCGGCTGTCCGGGTCGGCCTCTCGTCTCAACCACTGCCGCCCGGCTGTTCCTCGCCGGCCTGAGGGGACCCCCGGCCACATCCTATTCTTCTGCTGCTTATGCGCTAAGCCTTCCAGGCCTCAACCTTGCTGTCCCATCTCCTCTCTTCTATTTCAGGTCCAGGACCATTTCAGCCCCCTCATGCAGTAGGCCGTGCCTCCACCTGCCGAGCGGGCCCCGACCGAGGGGGGGGGGGGGGGTTCTCTGTTTTCGTCTCTCCTAAACGGACCCGAGACACTTTTTCCTAAGCTCTCCACGCCGCCCAGCTGCCAGCTTAGCTGCCTGAGGATGCTGCACTGAGTTGCGAAGGATCTGTCCTTTTGTCCTGTTCGTCCCCTTCCTGTCTCTTGCTCCACTAAACGCCCAGCAGCCAGAGGATGCTGCCTGACCCGTCGGGAGCGAGAGTCAGTTTGTTGTATGTTATATGTCTAAACTTTGCTCTCTCTCTCACTTTTACGTCACCCAGCAGTCGGAGGATGCTGTCTGACCCGGCGGAAAGTGTTTATATCTAATCCTTTGCCCTTCTCATGTCTCCCTCTCTACGTCGCCCAGCAGCCAGAGGATGCTGCCTGACCCGACGAGAAGGGAAAACTCCCCTGCACAACACACTACAACATAAATAAATAAATAAATAAATACATAAATACATTATAAATACTGTACCTCTAATCAATCTGATCACTTTAGAGGAGGGGCAGTTTCAGTTGCCAACAAACAGCATATATCTTAAAGTGCAAAGGAAAAAAGTGAGTGATCCACAAATGTTTTCGGGAGTACTGTAAGCTTCAGGAAAAACTAAACACAATTTCAAGCCGTCCTTTTAACTAACAGACAAATATTCTTTCATGAAAAAAAGGTTTTCTTTCAAAAACTATTTTACATAACTTTCTACTGTCAATTCAACTGCTGTAGAGAAACATATATATATATATATATATATATATATATATATATATATATATATATATATATATATATATATATATATTAATTGGCTCACATAGCAGACTTTATTGACCATGTTGTTTGGTCAAGATGCATTATGCTGTATGATATTAAACAGCTGATCCTTTTGCTTGACTGGGCAAGGTGAGTATGGGCACATGTTCATACAATCCTTTGGCTCTAAGTCTGGGCAAGGTGGGGCTTGTTTTATCATGTCAAGCATGTGATCATTTTGCCTAGACATGGTCCATCTTACCAGTTTAATGTTACCAGGGGCTTAGCTAGGAATAGATTTTTACTGAGGCAAAAATCAAATTTTTGTCTAAAAAAAAAAAAAAACCCTGTGCATATCCTGTTCATGTTACGAAGGTGAAATTTATCATATTTTAAAGCCTGGAGACTATTAATGCAAACTGCAAAGCGATACAACAAATTCCTAAAATTACCCTATTCACACTGTTAGAAATATGTGATATTAAAAGGACAAGAAGAATAGAAGTTATAGATATGAACACGTAGATGGGTTTATACCTTCATTGAGAGACATGCGTTTGGTTCACTGCTATTGAAGTTAATGCTGACACTGATGACACTGATGCTACAACTGGAGCTGGTAAGACTGGTGCTGCTACTTCTGGAACTGATGCTGACACTGCTGGGACTGGCAGGACTGGTGCTGCTACTGCTGGAACTGGTAAGACTGGTGCTCCTACTGCTGGAACTGGTAAGACTGGTGCTGCTACTGCTGGAACTGGTAAGACAGGTGCTGCTACTGCTGGAACTGGTAAGACTGGTGCTGCTGGGACTGGTAAGTGGTTCTGCTACTGCTGGGACTGGTAAGACTGGTGCTGCTACTGCTGAAACTGGTAAGACTGGTGCTGCTGGGACTGGTAAGACTGGTGCTGCTACTGCTGGGACTGGTAAGAGTGGTGCTTCTACTGCTGGAACTGGTAAGACTGGTGCTGCCACTGCTAGGACTGGTGCTGCTACTGCTGGGACTGGTAAGACTGGTGCTGAAACTGGTAAGACCGGTGCTGACACTGCTGGGACTGGTAAGATTGCTGATACTAATGCTAAGACTGATCGGACTGCTGAGACTGTATGATGCCACAATTAAAAACTGATTTAGAAGACTTTACTTTAAATCAGGGTTTGCTAATCCTCCTATGGCCTGATCTATCGAAACGCTGTAACACTTCCTCCTGGGACATGTCCGCACATATTAGCAGGGCAAGGCCATTCAGTCTATTTTTACCCATACTGCTGCAAGACCAATCAAACATATCGAAACAATGCACTCAGTTAAACTCTTTGTCATCATGAACAGAGACCGTAAGAATCTGTTTGCTGCGGAAAACACGTACTGTCTATATGCTGTCAGAGAATATTTGTTTTTACACTTGGGGCGGGGCAAAAAACATGCAAGGATTTTTTTGTTTGTTTGTTTGAGAACCAAACTAATACACTTATCATATATCATCATGAACAAAGACAATGTTGCTTTAAATGTACATAAATCTACTTTAAACTGCTTCTGGTGTACAGAGGTCAAGTTTGAACGTGGCGCACTGTCCGTGTCTCATTCATGCTGGAACGTAGCTGCAGTTTACTTCAGTATCCAGTGCGTGGTTACCACTGAACAAGCTGTTTAAAGATGCTGAAAATGATTAATAAATAAATAAATAAGTAAATAAATAAATCACCTGTATTAAAAACTTTGGATTTTTGTCTCTAACGAAAACATTCGGAATATATATATATATATATTTTTTGAACTGCTGTTGCCAAACAGTGAATTTATAAATAGAATTACCTCCAATTCTTCTAGCCCATGGCATCAAATACAATACATGAAAAGTATTAAAAACTAACAGCTATAAATTATTACATCAGGGGAGAGGGATGGTGTTGAAATTGAAGAATTAAGGGAATGGGAATATGCAAATAAAGATGATCACAATATAACGTAAGATGCTGCGTCAGCATTTTATTTTTAAAATACAGTGTAAGTGATTTATTTTTCTGTTTTTTATTTTTTTATTTTTTATTTTTTAAGGACCCTACAACTCCCACACCTGTCATTATCTGGGGAAACCCCTTCCATCTTGATACAAAAATTGGTCTGAGAATGAATGGACAACATTTACTTGCTGAGGAGG
Source organism: Acipenser ruthenus (assembly GCF_902713425.1). Taxonomy (NCBI): domain Eukaryota; kingdom Metazoa; phylum Chordata; class Actinopteri; order Acipenseriformes; family Acipenseridae; genus Acipenser; species Acipenser ruthenus. The sequence continues at coordinate 85,558,553 of NC_081190.1, read as the reverse complement.
CTGTGTGGTCCAGTGGTTAAAGAAAAGGGTTCGTAACCAGGAAGTCCACGGTTCAAATCCCACCTCGGCAAACTGACTCATTGTGTGACCTTGAGCAAGCCACTTAACCTCCTTGTGCTCCGTCTTTCGGGTGAGACATAATTGTAAGTGACTCTGCAGCTGATGCATAGTTCACACTCCCTAGTCTCTGTAAGCCTTGGATAAAGGTGTCTGCTAAATAAACAAATAATAATAACCTGAGGCCCTCACCCAGAGATTTGGGCTTCTTTTTTCCTTGTATTTTGTGTACAATATCAAATACCCACAGAGAAAAAACAGCCTAATATTATATTGAGAAATGTATTTTGGGTACTCCAAAAAGATCAGAAAACTCCACCTAGTATAGTGGGAATAGTAAACTTTCTTTTGTCAGGCGCCAGGTCGGGAAAGCAATAAGGGTGTTGGTTCTGCTATAATAACCACAGGCTCAGGGATTACTATTTTTTTTTTTTTTCTTTTGAGCAGACACCCTTACCCAGGGCAACTTACAGTTGTATACAGCTATGCTGATGATAACCACCTGTTATCTGTCCCTAAAGCAAGGACATTCTTCTGCCTGGGTGTTATTAGCTACTTGCCTTACAGACATCAAGCATTGGATGTCACAGAATCTCCTAATGTTGAATTGAGATAAAACAGAGGTTATGCTAGTGGGCTCACAGAACCAACTAAAAGGAAATGTAGGATTACATGAGCACGACCCTTGCAGTCTCTCATCAAAATTTAAAGTCGAAATTAAGAGTTTGAGGGTAATCTTTGAGTCTGATCTATCATTTTAGACTCATACTAGGGAAGTTACTAAAGTATATTTTTACCATTTGAGAAATATAGCCAAACTTAGACCAACTCCCCAATAATGTTGTTGAAGCTGACATCCTGGGATTCTTCAAGAAGCTGCTTGATGAGATTCTGGGATCAATAAGCTACTAACAACAAACAGAAATAAGAAATAAATAATAAAAGAAACAACCTTCTTATGTTCTAATTATTTCTGTATCTGATGCCGAGAGAATAATACATGTCTTTGTTTCATCTAGAATTGATTATTGTAATGTACTTTTTTAAATGGTGATTTTGCTGTTAACTTATAAGGCCCTGAATGGATTAGCGCCTCATTATTTACAGGAGTTACTGACACCGTATCTTCCAAACCACACTCTGAAATCACAGGATGTGGGGCTGCTGGTTATTCCTAGGGTCAACAAAACAACACGGGAGGCAGGGCTTTTTTCTGGAATGCTCAGCCTTCGTTTATCAGGAAATCTGGGTCCATTACAGTTTTCAAGTCAAGACTAAAAACACACTTTTATAAAATGGCTCGCTTATCTTAGTGGGTTTTAATGTAACTTTAAAATTGGTGCTTTTGTATTGTGTATACTGTTTAAATCTGTATTTAAATGGGCTGAGTGTAGCAGTTATATGTGTGACCTGCTATACAAACGGATTGTGATTTTTTTCCTGCTATGTACTATACAGTGCTTTGCGATACTTTTGTATAAAAAGCGCTATCTAAATGCAATAAATAAATAAATAAAAATAAATAAATGTGTTAATATTTTTTATAATACTTGTTTTATAAAATACTTGTGACTAAAGTTAGGTTTTTGCTTGTTTTGTTTGTAATTAAATTAATTACATTATGGATAATATATTATGATTAGTTATAATTAATATATTTATATATCTACCTGTCAAGAAATGTTGTCAGCCTTTCACTTATATGTGTATTTGTTATTCTAAGAGTAATGAAACATATACAGACTGTTTTATTTGTATGCATTTATGTGTTATAATTAAAAGTATAACTCCTATACTGTATTTATTTATTTTATTGCTCTACCCGTAATAAAGGGTTTCTATAAAAAGTATTTCTTTGTTTTTATTGATATTGCAAACCAGTAATTCCTAGCATGTTATTTAACCAGACAAATTATGCAGACACGCATATTATATATATATATATATATATATATATATATATATATATATATATAATATTATGCATGTAAGTTTGTAAATAAACATAAAAGGTTCCAAGTAGAACCTTGAGGTTCTTAAAAGATCCTTATTTGTAAGGTTCCTCATGGAACCCTAGTAAAAAGGTTCTTCGAAGCACCTTAAAAGCTTCCTCCACAGTATCAACCCCAGATTTAGAGTGTATGCGCGAGTAAATACCATCCTAACTATTAAGGGAATGGGAATATGCCTCTCCATCATATATATATATATAAATTGCATGCCCCGGTATCTACGATATGGAGACTTGCATGCCCCGGTAGCTGCAATATTGAGTCTTTCCATCCACCTCCGGTTGCTTCATTCCGGAGGTCCATGCAATTATATATATATATATATATATATATATATATATATATATATATATATATATATATATATATATATATATATATGATTTCCATTACACAAGAGTAGATGTTAAAACTTCATGCTGATTTGAACTCGGCTCTCGCCAAGATAAGCACCAACTAAGACGTAGCTTTACAGTAAACTAATGTGATCCATATGTGTCTCCATCCATTTACGTTTCCTTCTGTCTGGTGTTAATGGCTGAAGTGTAATGCTGGCTCCAGGGATCATCTTATTTTGCCTCCCTGGCGCATCAGCACACACGACGGCTGCGATGCAGGCTCCGGGGATCAACCAAAGTGCGGCCTCCCCAGCGCATCAGCATGACAACCGTCTGGATTGAGCTAAGTAGGGTACATCTCTGGGGTTATCAAGTGGGCACCTTCCATCCTCAGTGTTTCGCCGACTAGCCCACGACACTTCAAGAGGGCTCGACGGTGAGTCTGGCGTCCCAGCATGACCCCCCTCCGTCCCCCACTCAACTCAGCCCAGCTTACTTACCTGTACATCAGCATTTCTTTCTTTCTATTGTGCTTGGGATCCCCAGCCAGAATCTTTCCGTCTCAACCACAGCCAGTTGCTGCTCCTCTCTGCTGCTTCAGATAAGTTCTTCACTGTGCGACGCAACTCTTCGCCGCTGAATCCGACGTCTCTGAGAAACCGGGTTGTAGAGTGTGCCACAAATATATATATTTGCATGCCCCGGTAGCTAAATGCTTAGTTACGGCGGTGGGAAAAACCAAAGCCCATGGCCAGTATACAATATTTTTCTGTATGCATTATTTTCTGTTGAGCACTACGGACACCGTTGAAACGGTGAGTCTTAGGTCGCCTGCGGATATATTAGTCCAATCAATGCGTCTGAACCTGGTGTGTAATCCCAAGGTAACTGCTCACAGTTAACACGTTTTAATACGTTAATTCACGTTTTAAGTAATACAGTGTCCCCTTCAGACATGTTAAAGGAGAAATTCGGAAATAACATACAAAACTATGCGCGAGTAAATACCATCCTAACTCCTAACATCCAAAAAAAAAATAAGAAAAAAAAATAACAATTATATATATAGCTACCTAGATTGTATTGAATTAACAAAACAAATAAAAATAATTAACTGAGAGGTATTGGAGGAAAAAATACACCTATTTTGTTTATAACTTTTAGAATGTTTGTATGCTGTAGCTGCAATATTGAGTCTTTCCATCCACCTCCGGTTGCTTCATTCCGGAGGTGCATGCAATATATATATATATATATATATATATATATATATATATATATATATATATATATATATATATATATATATATATATATATATTTGCATACCCCGGTAGCTAAAAGCTTAGTTACGGCTCTGGGCAAAACCAACGCCCATGGCCAGTATACAATATTTTTCTCTATGCATTCTTTTCTGTTGAGCACTCCTGACACCGTTGAAACGGTGAGTCTCAGGTCGCCTGCGGATACATAAGTCCAATCATTGCGTCTGAACCTGGTGTGCAATCCCAAGGTAACTGCTCACTTTTAACACGATTTAAGACGTTAATTCACGTTTTAAGTAATACAGTGTCCCCTTCAGACATGTTAAAGGAGAGATTCGGAAATAACATTCAAACCTATGCGCGAGTAAATACCATCCTAACTCCTAACATCCAAAACAAAAAGAAAAAAGAAAAAAAATAACAATAATTAATATATATATATATATATATATATATATATATATATATATATATATATATATATATATTTGCATGCCCCGGTAGCTAAAAGCTTAGTTACGGCTCTGGGCAAAACCAACGCCCTTGGCCAATATACTACTATGCATTCGTATCTAGGTGTATATGGTAGCTAGCGTTGTGTTGGAGAAGCAGGACAAGCTCGCCATCCCGCCCGCTGCTTTCCTGCTCACCAAAACACAACGCACCCAGGGGAGAGATACCATGGTAAATAGGTAACCTATTTACCATGGTATCCCTCCCCTGCGGCGGCTGCTCTTGATCTCCGGCTGCTCTTGATCTCCGTGAACGCACCCGCTGTCACATTGAAGTGCTTGAAAACACAGCACAACATTCCCTAATAACACTTGCAATGCATTATGACTTCAAAGGTATGACTTTAAGTCTATGACATTATTATTTATTGATTTTATTTTGTTTTATTTCTTTGCTCACCAACTGCCACGACAACACACTCGTTATTTTTTTTATGCAGTACTCCTGACGAACTTCACCCATTGACCGCATCGTACCGGCTCTTAAGGTAGCTTGTGTTGGAGCAGCAGGACAAGCTCGCCATCCCGCCCGCTGCTTTCCTGCTCACCAAAACACAACACAACTCTCCCCTGGGTGCGTTGTGTACCATGGTAAATAGGTAACCTATTTACCATGGTATCCCTCCCCTGCGGCGGCTGCTCTTGATCTCCGGCTGCTCTTGATCTCCGTGAACGAACCCGCTGTCACATTGAAGCGCTTGAAAACACAGCACAACATTCCCTAATAACACTTGCAATGCATTATGACTTCAAAGGTATGACTTTAAGTCTATGACATTATTATTTATTGATTTTATTTTGTTTTATTTCTTTGATCACCAACTGCCACGACAACACACTCGTTTTTTTTTTTTTTTATGCAGTACTCCTGACGAACTTCACCCATTGACCTCATCCTACCGGCTCTTAAGGTAGCTTGTGTTGGAGCAGCAGGACAAGCTCGCCATCCCGCCCGCTGCTTTCCTGCTCACCAAAACACAACGCACCCAGGGGAGAGATACCATGGTAAATAGGTAACCTATTTACCATGGTATCCCTCCCCTGCGGCGGCTGCTCTTGATCTCCGGCTGCTCTTGATCTCCGTGAATGCACCCGCTGTCACATTGAAGCGCTTGAAAACACAGCACAACATTCCCTAATAACACTTGCAATGCATTATGACTTCAAAGGTATGACTTTAAGTCTATGACATTATTATTTATTGATTTTATTTTGTTTGATGTTGAGCAACCCTGGTCTGAGAGGTACAGGATCTTGGCTTTGCATTCCACCAGTGCTCTCAGTTACATTCATGAATTCATTATTTGCTAAACTGCACAGATAAAGAATAGTTTAAATGATTTAAAGGTACCTAAAAAAAAACACACACACGACTGTAGCTCTCCAGGACCAGGACTGACCACCACTGATACAAACGTTATTGTGGATTGGAGCAAAAAAATGTTAAGAACAGTATCAACAAAGTTTCTAAAAATCTGTTCATGCAGGTTTTTCGCATTGGTTTTTATGCCCCTGTGAGAGTTAAATACCAGCTATCTTCCCCATGAAATATTATGCTCCAAGTGTATGAAATGAAGTTGCATCATTTTCTGTTTAATAGTTATTTATAGATCATATTCTGAGATAGGTCAAAACAATTTGATGTACAATAAATATTTCTTATACATTACCATTTCCCTGTGTCTTATCTGAAGCATCTTCAATGTAGGACATCACAGTAGTTAGAAGATGCCCACTAGAAAGTCTGAAAATAGCATCTACCATTCTGGATAGGCCACTCATTAGGTTCCGTTCCAAGTTTACTCCAAAACGTAGTTCTACTTCGTGCAACAGCTAAAATACAGATGCTAAAGTTATTATTATATTTATTTATTTATCATATGCCTTTATCCAAGGCGATATACACAGCTGTAAAAAAGAGTTGAATACTTACAAATAATGTAGTAGTTAAAAAAATCAATAAATAAAACAAAATCAAACTAAACTGAATGCGAGCAGAAAGAAGTTGCATGGGAAAAACCAGGAGCAGTGGAGTTTTGTAAAAGCTGGAGCAGGTGGATTGCTGATGCAGAAAGGTCACCTAGGAGGACTAATTAAAGTGATTATACATGCTTATAACTAAAAATATTAATTTCTCATCAATCACCATAGTAGAATAAAAACTAGTACCTACCAGTTTAGGATGCTTTAGGAATGGAAACAGACCAAGGACTTCTTCAGTGGACTTCTTCTCCATCATTCTTTCCCGAGTGTGTACAGTTCTATTCATGCTGTCACATATGGCTTCAATGTTCGGCCTCAATTTCGTTATTTCTTTTCTTATGGAGTCCAAGTGTTTGGCAATACTATGCTCGTCTTCTCCTGGGAACTCCTCACTTTGCATCTGCAATATGTATCATAACGTTAAGTAATTCAATACTTATGATCAGGCATTTACTGCATGTATTCTCTGTGCTTTTCTTTACTCTGGAAAAATGCTAAAGATCAAGTACTCTCCATGAAAGCCAATTAGCTAATAAACTACACAATCGCATGTATGTACATATATAAAGTATGTAATTCTATTTCAATCTATTTCTGTCAATGCAGATCCAAGAGTTAGGCTTACAGATTCTCTTCTCTTTTTCATGAGCGGTTGCTGTTGCTCTGGTGCACGCTTCCTTCCTCGACCCACAGCACCAAACTTTTTTTTCATGTCTTCTACAGTCTCCACTGAAATAAGTGTCTTTCTCTCTTTTTTGAATTTATTTCTCAGTATTTCAAGTAGAGTAGCCTGAAACAATGATAGAAAGTTAAACCTATGTCCATTATCTGGCTATAAAAAATACATATCAACTAGTAAAAATATATTTAACGCTGCATAATTTTGACAAATTAATGTTTATTCGACTATTTCTTTTATGAATATAACTACCAAATGTATACTCACATATCCAGTTTGGCTGTCATCCCTTAGAAATCTGTACTTACAGCACAAAGTACTTAGCACAGTACTGTACATTATGTGGTCTGGATACCTAAATATACAGATTAGAAAATAATATAGGCATATGAATTGTAAGTGAATTGTAAGAAAAATATATATTTGAGAAATAATGTCATGAAATACAGTTGCATTTTACAATTGCTTTAATTTACAAAAAAAACATGCTGAAAAGCATTATCAAAATGAATTTAATAAAACTTTTTCTCTTGAATAAAATATTGCTGTTATGATAGATTTAAAAAAAAAATAGTAATCATTTTAAAAATGAATATGCTATTTTATGTTATGTAATTATTCTAAAATTGGTTGCCTATGTATCTAAAACAAACACCGAAATCTCAGTTCTTACAGCGTATATTTGCTGAGGTCATCAAACAGAGTCTGTATTAGAGCTGCATGAAGGGCAGATTTGTCTTTTGATTTGAAACCAATGTCCTTTCTATCAAGGGCCATCTGTACAACTGGAGGAAATATAGGCAATGTATAACATGCGGTCCAAACATGAACACTTGTTGAGGTTTGTGGCACTTCTCTGCATTCTACTGGTAGCACCTTCTCTGAAACAATATGCTCATTTGCTTTTGTTCTATGAAAATACAAAAAACAACAAAAAAAACAATATTTCATAATTTTAATCACCTGAAAATATCTAAAGACTTGATATTTAAACAGAGCCTTATAATATAACAGCCATATTAATTTTCTACACAGAAGTTTAAAACCATACATTCCCAGTCCTCATTTTCAGGAATTAAACTAGTGAAAATACCTCTCTCTCTCTCTCTCTCTCTCTCTCTCTCTCTCTCTCTCTCTCTCTCTCTCTCTCTCTCTCTCTCTCTCTCTCTCTCTCTCTCTCTCTCTCTCTCTCTCTGTGTGTTTCCATAAAGAAATGTACTCCCATAATATACATCTTTCTTACAATACAACATTACAATACAAAAAGCGTACTGGTAGTAGTAATTTATACTTTTCAAAGTGATTCCTGTATAGTATGTGGTATTTAAATGTAAATACTAAAACACAACAATAGACTAACATAATGTATAATATATTTGTCATTACATACCTTTTAAGGTTCTCGAGAGCCTTTAAAAATTTGACTTGGTCCTTCATAGTTCGGAAGATCTTTCCAATCATATGTTCTGTCAGACCTAAAAGAGTCTCACCATCTATTTCTTCACCTAATGAACAAAAAAACATAAAATTAATCAGAAAAATAAGCACCAATGTTAACCTGCCATTGTAATTAATATCACAGTTTTAAATGCAAGCAGTACCTTATACACAGTATGATGAGGTGCAATATATAAACATCCATCACTGTCTTCATAAGCATCTAGTGCATGGTAGTCAACTTCATTGCCAGGTGTTAATGTACACCACTCATGCAAAGCCTCTATTTTGAAGGCATGAAGGTGAGAATTAAATTCCAGAGCAAAATACAGTTTCCCACACAAAATCCATGTACACCTAAACTGAATGATATGCAAGATTTTGAAAAAAATGGGTAAATCCTCATGGACTACATCGACAATGAAGTAATCCTTGACTTCGTATTTCACGTGATCCACAGTTAGTTTCTTTACTTTCAGTATGGTTTCATCAGCTTCAAGTTCACTGGCTTGAATATTGCATTTTTCAAGAATAATGTCTTTCAAAGATGTAGATGATAGCTGAACAACACAAGACCCTTCTTGCTCATATGACTGATGCAAAGCATCTGCACAACAAAAATCCCAACACTGTCTTTGTTGATGTCTTTTTGCTAAAGTAAAGCAGATGTTCCGGAAGTTCCACACATTTCTTGCAAGCCGCTTAAAGTACTGGTGCTTTCCTTCAAAACGTAAGCACCAAAGTGATCAAAGTGGTCCAAATTCAGCTAGCAATCTGGGGTAGTGTACCAAGTAATGCAATTTTGGTATAAAATTACCAGGATACAGTCTATTAAATTCGCTGAGAAATTCTCCAATTAAAATCTGCAAATGTGAAAGTGACGACTTTTTCACAACAGGAGACATTACAAAGTCTACTATTTCACGCACCGGCGTAGATTTAGCTAGGGACGGTAGGGACATGTCCCTACCAATGTCAAGGGACCGTTGAATTGTCCCTACCAATAATTTTGATAAATCTTAAACGTCTTTTGTCAAGTCATTTTATCTGCTCCACAAAGGGTTAACTCTCTCAAGCCCCCCGCCCCTCCCCCTCGTTAGTCCTCCCTCCTCCAAAAAAAACAAAACAAAAAAAAAAACGCTAATTTGATTGGCTTTGGCCCTTCCATACTGCATCACTGTAACATGGACTCAGTGCGTGGCTGACGTCAGGGACCAGCAGAGTGTGTTGTTTTCATTGAAGTGCGAAAGTGCACAAGGACTCGGGAGTGAAAGGTAAATCTCCGGGTTTAAAATAAAAAAAAAAAATTCTAGTCATTCTTAAACGGTGTACATTGTGCCATAATTTTCACATTTATTTTAAAAAATAAGAATAAATATAATCAGTTTAATTCGATGTTTGTGTTTGTTGGTTAATGCGTTGTCATATTATTTCAATCCTCCTTCCTCCCTTTGTAACTAACTTACTCCTTGCTTGATATTTTTGTATCGTGTGTGTAAAAAGCGAACACGAACATATGTATTTGATTGAATGGACAGTGTGACTATCCAGGCGGCTAAATAAATGCACTATATTATATAGGCAGTAATAAAAAATATATAAAAAGTCAAATTAATGGGGGGGGGGGGGGGGACAACGACAGATATACAAATAAATTTCAGTGTGGCGTGAGTAAAAAAAGGTTGAGAACCGCTGGTTTAGGCTGGACTCTGGAAAGACGCTCATCTGAAGTTGCCGCTTGCCGGTCAGGCTGATATGAGTGTGAGCCACTGACTGAATGAAAGCCAGGTGCCGCGGCTGAAGGTATTGTCAGCTCGTCAGCAACATAGTTTGAGAGAATAAAGCTACCTACCTACCTACCTATTACGTTAGCGACCCATTGCTAGCTGCTAACCCAACGTCCTTGGTGGCTAGCTAGCTTGTTTCACAGCTAAATCATTATGTGTGTGTGTGTGTGTGTGTGTGTGTGTGTGTGTGAGAGAGAGAGAGAGAGAGAGAGAGAGAGAGAGAGAGAGAGAGAGAGAGAGAGAGAGAGAGAGAGAGAGTGTGCGTGAGCATGTTTTGATATCGTCATTCAACTAACGTTCCCTTTCAAGTCGAAAATAACCATCAACATGAGATATTGCCGTCAGGCAGCACCGGTAGGCTGAGCTTTTATAGCAAAGCTGCCGATAGTCCCCCACGCCAGCTGCAGTGCAAGCCCGCCCCCCTGGGAGCTTACTTAACTGCGCGCGTGGGGATGCACTTCCTCTTTTGTCTTCAGCCTTGGTACGGTAGGTAATAGATAACAGAGCGAGGTTGTTAACTGATTGTACTCGATAAGCTTTACGCTTGAGAAGCTGGTTAATTACCCCTTCTCTGAGTTTATTTCAGTTACTGTGTTTTAGGATTTATATATTCTTGTTAATATATATATATTTTTCCTTTCGCTTTGCTTCGGCATCGCGTCTTCGTGGTCTCCCGTCTTCCTTTTCTTTGTTATTATAATATATAATTATATTATATTTATTATTTGGGTTTTTTGTGTGTATATATATTGTTATATATATTCTTTTTTGTATATTGTTTGGGACGCGTGTTGCGTTGGCCTTAGGCCACGCGCATTTTTGCAGCCTCGGTCTTGCTTAGGCTAGACCGCGTGTGTGTGTGTGTGTGTGTGCGTGCAGACCTGCATTGCAGTCTCCCCCCCCACCGCGGCGCGTTCTACCGCCACGTGGCTGCTATTGAGTATAGCCCCACTGTTCTACACTATACGTAGTGTCTGCTGCAGCGTCCAAACAAAACAAAAAAAAAAAAAAAAAAAGAAAAAAAAAAAAAAAAAAAAGTTTTTTTCCCATACAGTACTAAGGAAGACGACCACCAAGTGCATTAACTGTTGCCCTTATAAGCAGCACAACACCTTATCTTTCGAGACTCAGACACAGTACTAGAGCACATAGCGTCTCCGCTTTGCGGGTCAGCTGACGTGGATCGTCTGGTGCAGTACACGCGCTCCGGCGCTTTCCGTGTCAGCGCTTAGGCGCCTGGTGTAGCGCTTCGGCGCGTAGTGCTTGGGCTCAGTGCACGCAACGCACCTGTGCACGCACCTCGACGCTCGGTGCTCGGTGCCTCGGTGCACGCACCTCGACGCTCGGTGCTCGGTGCACGCACCTCGACGCTCGGTGCTCGGTGCCTCGGTGCACGCACCTCGACGCTCGGTGCTCGGTGCCTCGGTGCCTCGGTGCACGCACCTCGACGCTCGGTGCTCGGTGCCTCGGTGCACGCACCTCGACGCTCGGTGCTCGGTGCCTCGGTGCACGCACCTCGACGCTCGGTGCCTCGGTGCACGCACCTCGACGCTCGGTGCTCGGTGCCTCGGTGCACGCACCTCGACGCTCGGTGCTCGGTGCCTCGGTGCACGCACCTCGACGCTCGGTGCTCGGTGCCTCGGTGCACGCACCTCGACGCTCGGTGCTCGGTGCCTCGGTGCACGCACCTCGACGCTCGGTGCTCGGTGCCTCGGTGCACGCACCTCGACGCTCGGTGCTCGGTGCCTCGGTGTACGCACCTCGACGCTCGGTGCTCGGTGCCTTGGTGCACGCACCTCGACGCTCGGTGCCTCGGTGCACGTACCTCGACGCTCGGTGCTCGGTGCCTCGGTGCACGCACCTCGACGCTCGGTGCTCGGTGCACGCACCTTTGGTGCACGCACCTCGACGCTCAGTGCCTTAGTGCACGCACTCGACGTTTGTCTTCAGTGCTTGGTGCACGCGCCTCAACGCACCTTAAAGCTGTTCGCTTGGTGCTCAGTGCTTAACGCTCGGCGCTCCTATTACTGGCACGGTACGCTTGGGCATACAACGTGCTGCACCATGTCATTTCACCGCTGTGTCACCTGTGGGACGAAGTTACCGGCTAATGACCCGCATGAGGACTGCGTGTCCTGTCTGGGGCCGGAGCATGCGGCATCTGCTTTGGCAGACAAAGCCTTTTGCACGTTATGTGCAAGTTTTCAGACGCGCACTCTGCGTCGTAGGGCGAGGAGAGCAGTCGGGGATCGCTCCCCTTCATCTGGGTCGTCACACACCCTTTCCGCCCCGCAGCCTTCTTTGGCTTCCCCGCCAGCGAAGCTGCCTTTTTCCAGGAGTTCGCCTTCCCAGGTTACCCCTGGTCAACAATCTCCTGACGTTAGGCGTAAGAGAGACCGCTCCCACAGCCTTTCTGTAAGGCGAGGCCCTTCTCCTCGCGGCGAACGCCCCCGTCAGATCTCGAGATCCCGCTCTAGATCGCCCCGAAGGAGAGGACGTTCCCGTTCTCCTCGTCGCGACAGGCGAGGTGGTGTAACTGAGCTTACTAGTAAGATGTCTCAGTTTATGGACCTTATGATGGGGCAGCAATCGTTGCTCATGTCCCTGGCCACAGCTCGGGCCGCAGAGGAGCCAGTCAGACCGGCTGTCAACCAGCCGATCATCCTACCACAACCCCTGTCCGTTCCAGTTGCGCAACAGGACGCATGGGACGTGGATGCTATCTCTCGAGATGCATCAGAGGGTGAGCCTCTCCACGGAGAGGATAGTGTGGAGGCAGAGCTCACGTCCCACCACTCAGAGTCTGAGATGGAGGTAGGCGTGGATGACTCTTTATGGTCCCTAGTAGAGCGGGCGACTCGCCACCTGGGCTTAGAATGGCCTGCCACTGAAGAGCCTAGGCGCTCTCTTTTTGAGTCGCCTTTGGCACAGGGCCAGCAGTCTAGGACGCTTCCGGCCTTCCCAGACTTTAAGGAGGTGCAGTCCACTTGGGGGACTCCAGCCTCCGCCCCGGCAACCTCGCGTAAGGCGGCTGCCTTTACCATGCAAGGTGCGAGTGAAGCGGGTCTGGCGTCATTTCCGCCAGTTGGCGCTGCGTTCGCAGCGTTGGTGAAGTCACCAACACTCTCTGGGTTGGTGAAAGACCCCACCTGTCCTAACAAGCAGTGCAGGATCACCGAGGTGCACCTCAAGAAGGGCTATTCGGCGGCTACAGAGGCAGTTAGGCTGTCCAATCTGGCCAGCCTCCTCTCAGTTTATCAGGCTGCGCTAATAAAGGATCTCCCAGACTACCCTTCGGTGTCTCTGAGAGCAGAGTTGGGGCTAGTTGCCCAGCTGCTGGTCAAGCTAGCCCAGCTTAACGCGCGGGCCCAGGGCAGGAGCATCGCGTCTCTGGTGGTGGCCAGACGACAGCTCTGGCTCTCGCAGGCGAGAGTCCAGGAGCATGACAAAGCTCCCTTGTTGGATGCCCCAATTACACCGGGGCACACATTTGGCCCAGCGGTGGAAGAGATGTTGCAAAGCTCAGCTAAGGCTAGAGAGGCATCACAGCAGTTGGCTACGATATGGCCGCGTAGGCCTTTCCAGGTCAAACGCCCACAAGAACATCAGTGGCGTAGAGCACCACCGCAACACCAGCCGCGTCCCGGGGGTACTAAGACCTCCCCGGCGGATACAGCAGCGCGTGGCCAAATCCCAAGGGGACGACCGCAGCGCACAGGGTGGCGACCTAGAGGAGGCGGCAGACCACGCCCTCGTGGCGCTGGCCAGGCCCCTCGTGAGCGAGCGAAGCCTAAGCAGCCCTGAGAAAACCAGGCAGCCATTAACCCAACCCTATACTGTTCCACAGCTTCTGTTTTGGCAACAATGCACCAGCGATATCTGGGTGCGCAAAACTATACTCACCGGGTACACCCTTCAGTTCCGGTTAAAACCCCCCCCCTTCAGGGGGGTGGTGGTAACTGTGGTGAAGGGCGTGGTTCAGTCCTCAGCTCTGAATGTGGAAATACAGGCACTGCTCAGGAAGCGTGCCATTCAACTAGTAGACCCTGCTCTGACCGACCAGGGGTTCTACTCCAAATACTTCCTTGTGCCAAAGAAGGACGGCGGGCTCCGCCCTATTCTAGACCTGCGTGTACTGAACAAATACCTACGGGTGTTGTCGTTCAAGATGCTCACGCACAGGCACATTGTCCAGTCTGTCCGGCAGGGCGACTGGTTTACCACCATAGATCTGACAGATGCGTACTTTCACGTTCCCATCTGTCCGGGTCACAGGAAGTATCTACAATTCGCATTCCAGAGCAGGGTCTACGAGTTTTGCGTCCTGCCATTCGGCCTGTCTCTAGCTCCTCGAACCTTTTCGAAGTGTATGGACGCCATTTTAGCTCCTTTGCGGGCTCAAGGCGTCCAACTGCTGAACTATCTGGACGACTGGCTCGTCTGCGCGCAGTCAAAGGAGCAGCTGGCACAGCACACAGTGATGGTTACAGACCATCTCCAGCGGCTAGGTCTGAAGGTCAATCCAGACAAGAGCCGCCTCGTGCCCAGCCAACAGACCGAGTTTTTGGGTCTGCATCTGGACTCAGTGTCCATGGAAGCGACCCTATCGACACAAAGAGTTGCCTCATTAGAGCGGTGTCTCTCCCTATTCAGGTTGAGAGAAACAGTCAGCGTGGAGCTCTGTCAGCGCATGCTGGGGTTGATGGCTGCCGCCTCGCAAGCCCTTCCTTTGGGCTTACTACACCAGAGACCTCTGCAGGCCTGGTTCAATGCCTTCGCGTTGCACCCGCGGAGAGACAAGCACCGCAGGTTGAGGGTATCCCGAACCTGCTGAGAGGCATTACGCTGGTGGAAAGTTCAGTCGAACATCCGCCAGGGCGTGCGCTTGGGTCCCATCTTCCGAAGGGAAGTTATCACAACCGACGCTTCCAACCAAGGTTGGGGAGCAGTCTGGAACGGGACAGGGACCCGTGGAGTGTGGTCAGGACCCTGGAGGTCAGCCCACATCAACGCTCTGGAACTCAGAGCAGTGGACCTCGCCCTTCGGCACTTCTTGCCAGTGCTTCTAGACAAGCACGTGTTAGTGCGGTCAGACAACACCACAGTAGTGGCGTATATCAATCGCCAGGGCGGATTGCGGTCCCCCGGTCTTCACCGGATGGTAACGCGGCTGTTGCTCTGGGCTCAACCGCGTTTAGCCTCTCTGCGTGCAGTTCATCTGCCGGGCAGAGTCAATTACGCAGCGGATCTCCTGTCCAGAGGAGGTCCTCTTGCGGGCGAATGGCGTCTTCACCCTCGGGTGGTAGAGCGCATCTGGGAATGGTTCGGCACAGCGCAAGTCGATCTCTTCGCTTCGCGAGAGACCACGCACTGTCCTCTATGGTTCTCGGTGAAGGACCTCGACAGCCCCCTGGGGGTGGATGCACTGGCTCACGAATGGCCGCCAGGGCTCCTGTATGCCTTTCCACCGATTCCGATGCTCCCCGCCTTCTTGGAGAAGGTCAGGGTAGAGCGAGCGACAGTGATTCTGATCGCTCCTCGGTGGCCTCGGAGAATATGGTTCCCGAGTCTAGTGCAATTACTGCACGGCCGCCCGAGGGAGCTCCCTCTGCGGGCGGACCTGTTGTCCCAAGCTCAAGGAGAGCTTTGGCATCCGAACCCCAAACTCATGCAGTTATGGGCTTGGCCCCTGAGCGGGAGCGCCTGTCAGCCTTAGGGCTTTCGACTGCAGTTATATCGACCATCCAGAGTGCGAGAGCGCCCTCTACTAGGTCGCAGTATGCGTATAAGTGGCAGTTGTTTCAGAGTTGGTGTCTGGCTGGGAGCCACGACCCAGTCTCCTGTCCTATGGCAGTAATATTGCAGTTTCTGCAGAAACTGCTGGATGAAGGGAAATCTCCTTCTACACTTAAAGTGTATTTAGCCGCCATTTCGGCTTGTCATGTACGCATTGACGGTTTATCACCTGGTTGCCATTTTTTGGCATCTCAGTTTCTGAAAGGCGCAAGACGCTTGCGGCCTCCAAGAACGACCAGTTTACCGTCTTGGAGCCTTGATGTGGTGCTAGAAGCCCTTACCAAGGCACCATTTGAGCCTCTCCACAGCGTGGATATGAAGCTCATATCTATTAAGACTGCATTTTTGCTGGCTGTGGTATCAGCAAAACGCGTGAGCGAGTTACATGCACTTTCAGTGCATCCTTCTTGTACTCGTTTTGCAGGAGACGGTTCTAAGGTCTCCATGCGCCCTAATCCGGCCTTTTTACCAAAGGTTATATCCCCGTTCCACATGAACCAGTCAGTCGAGTTGATGGCGTTCCATCCTCCTCCTTTTTCTTCCCCAGAGGAAGAGCGGTTACACATGCTCTGCCCCGTGAGGGCATTGAGGTGTTATATTGACCGTACAAGGACTGTGAGGCAGACAGAACAGTTGTTCATATGCCATGGTTCTAGATCTTTGGGTCAGCCGCTGTCTAAACAGCGCCTTTCCCACTGGATAGTGGATGCTATTAAATTAGCGTATGAATCTGCAGGCCTTCCGCCACCAGGGCAGTTGAAGGCGCATTCTACTAGGGGTATGGCGACATCCTGGGCCCTCTTTCGAGGGGTGCCGGTGTCTGATATTTGCGCGGCAGCCAGTTGGGCTACGCCGCATACTTTCATGAGGTTTTACAGGTTAAATGTACTGGATTCCTCTGCTCCACTGTTTGGAGCATCTGTTTTACACTCTATGACGCCTCAGGATGCGGACGTATAGAGTGGTAGATAGCATGGTGTTGACTGTTCCACCTTTAAGACAGGTGTCATTACGAGCATAGACGCTGAGGCGCAGCTCCGCATATGCCTAGATGTACTGCCTACGCAGTTGCGTTATGACGTAAGTCTGTCCTACTGCCGAGAATCCTCCCTCGCGACAGCTAGGGTACACTGTATCCCATGTTGATGGTTATTTTCGACTTGAAAGGGAACGATAGGTTGCGGATGCAACCCCGGTTCCCTGAAAGAGAAAATAACCATCAAGCTGCGGGGTCGCTCCGGTAGCCTTCACGGCCTGAAGAGCAAAAGAGGAAGTGCATCCCCACGCGCGCAGTTAAGTAAGCTCCCAGGGGGCGGGCTTACACTGCAGCTGGCGTGGGGGCCTATCGGCAGCTTTGCTATAAAAGCTCAGCCTACCGGTGCTGCCTGACGGCAATATCTCATGTTGACGGGCATGCAATTATATATATATATATATATATATATATATATATATATATATATATATTATTGTTTTTTTTTTTTCTTTTTTTTTTTTTTTTTTGGATGTTAGGAGTTAGGATGGTATTTACTCGCGCATAGTTTTGTATGTTATTTCCGAATTTCTCCTTTAACATGTCTGAAGGGGACACTGTATTACTTAAAACGTGCATTAACGTATTAAAACGTGTTAACTGTGAGCAGTTACCTTGGGATTACACACCAGGTTCAGACGCATTGAATGGACTAATGTATCCGCAGGCGACCTAAGACTCACCGTTTCCACGGTGTCAGTAGTGCTCAACAGAAAATAATGCATACAGAAAAATATTGTATACTGGCCATGGGCTTTGGTTTTCCCCAGCGCCGTAACTAAGCATTTAGCTACCGGGGCATGCAAATATATATATATATATATATATATATATATATATATATATATATATATATATATATATATATACATATTTATAAATTGCATGGACCTCCGGAATGAAGCAACCGGAGGTGGATGGAAAGACTCAATATTGCCTCTACTGGGGCATGCAAGACTCCATATCGTAGATACCGGGCATGCAATTATATATATATATATATATATATATATATATATATATATATATATATATATATATATATATATATATATATTATTGTTTTTTTTTTTTCTTTTTTTTTTTTTTTTTGGATGTTAGGAGTTAGGATGGTATTTACTCGCGCATAGTTTTGTATGTTATTTCCGAATTTCTCCTTTAACATGTCTGAAGGGGACACTGTATTACTTAAAACGTGCATTAACGTATTAAAACGTGTTAACTGTGAGCAGTTACCTTGGGATTACACACCAGGTTCAGCCGCATTGATTGGACTAATGTATCCGCAGGCGACCTAAGACTCACCGTTTCCACGGTGTCAGTAGTGCTCAACAGAAAATAATGCATACAGAAAAATATTGTATGCTGGCCATGGGCTTTGGTTAGCATACAGTGTCCCCTTCAGACACTAAACAGTGGCCTACAGTTTTATGTTTGTCTGAAAAAAACAACTACAATTGGTATTTTTAATAATCATTAACTTGTTCATTATTTCAATATACAAACATGCAGTATTTTGCAATTATTTAAATCCAATCTTCTCCACTGCAGTTAAACTATGGTTGTTTTTCCTATACACTTGACAGTGGTGGTGGGTGTTTTTGCCAAAAACTGCTTTAAGTGTGTGATGCAGTGTTGTAAGATTTATTGACATTATGTTGATAATCAGAACAACAGGGTTCACTAACCTCGACTAGGTCAGGGTTAACACAGTTGAGCTCAGATGAAACAGCCCATTTGCAATGTACAGTACTGGGTGGCTATTGGTCATTCAGCAGTGTGATGCAAATACCTGCAGTTACCACAAAGCGCTGACCTGAGCACACTTGCTCATTTGCTATTCTAGTTTTCTCCCTGGGATGCTCGTACTTAAATATTTAATATAAATGGACTTTAGTTGGTATATAGGGGGCTGGTGTCTATAGAGTTTTCTGAAAATGAAATTAATAAGTTGTGAGCGATGGGGATATAAATAGGCCCAATTAATCCCACACCTGCCGCACACCTTCTGTGAATGATGCAATTGTCAGCAAATGATTTACTGACCATCCCAATATAATTTAGGAGCAAAAGAAACATCTGTAATTGGCGTAATTACAGGGATTAATTATAGCATTGTTTCTTTACCGAATATCTCAATCGTCCTGCCTGGGGACAGACGTGAAGTTATGTATATATACATTTAGTGTGCCCAATTATTTTACCCCCGATTTTCTCCCCAATTTGGAATGTCCAATTATTTTTTCTCCTCATCGCAGCAATTCCTTACACAGCTCAGGAGATCCAAAGGTTCAGTGTTATCCCCAGCTGGGGATGAAATCCATTGCGAAGGGGATGAAGTGGAGGTGGCTGTACACACACACACACAATTTGTTACAAACTGTTTATCCAATTGACAGGAAACTTAGCATCAACATTATAGAGTATACATTAATGATAATATACAAGATTGTGAATGTCACACAGTTTTACATACATCTGGATAATCCCTCATCAGACTGTGATTAAACATTTCATTGCTAATTCTTATTCTATCCTGTACATACTGTTGATATGTCATGTTCATCGTTTAGAGTTTACGTGGCAGGAGATGTATATGTATACATAAGCATAGGCAAATTGTAAGCATGGCAAATTCTTTGTTGAGATTTAGTAATGTCTTTCTCAAAGAGACCCAAGTGTAAATGTTTGTCGTAATCACCATGGATAATAGCATTTACATAATGTCCCGTGACAAGAAATGACATCTAAAATACAAATGTATTTTTTTCAGATTTGTAAAAAAAGACCTGCTTCTCCTGGTGTTGTATCCTTGCTGGACGGAGATGGTGAAGATGCTGGAGGCGGCCAAGCCAGCACAGTATGGGGTAGATTTGACAAGGGACAAGAAAAGGTAATTAGAATTACAACGTGATGTTTAGGAACCCGCATTAGAGAGACAGATAGATTCAAATTATTATTTTTCTCTGTCCCCTTACATTTGTATGCTGTTTGAAATCATATTTTTGTAATAATCTGTGTTCAGGATATGCCATAGACCTAGGTTAGATGAGCCAAAATGTCTTTATATCAGTAGTAACTGTGTATAGCCAGGTATACAATCGGAAACTTAATTCACTTTTGAGTTATTGTCTATGTTTGGTACACAGCTTATCTTCCTGATTTTATTTTTATTTTTTTTAACTTAGGTTCCATTACCAGTGCTGTCCCATAAAAATGAACCATTTTCCTGCCACATTGTTTCACCCTCTGGACATATCAATGATTCAGATCTTTTACACATATCCATCTTATATGGATGTTTTGTGTTTTGTTTATAAAAAATGTGTAAATGTGTAAAGGACTAGGGGTTGTGGTGTTTGTCTGAAGTAAGAGAGTGGTGGTGTAACATCAAATCATTTGCAGCACGAATAAGTCACAGTCACTGGCCATGTCATGCACACTTATTTCTAACTCATTGGTTGATCGAAAATAAGTTTAACATGCAATGGAGTAGTTCATTGGTTTTATACGCTCCCTTTAAAGATGTAATAAACAATCTCATCCAGTGGGATCTCTTTTCAGAGTGTGCAGTAGCAGAAGGGGATTGTGGGAATGTGTGGAGCTAAGGAAGGTAGAAGGAGATGCGCAGTAGAAACCCTGGGATATGTTTACACAATGAACTAATTTATGGATGAATATCGTTGGTGTTAATTAAAGTTAATAAGACAAAATATTTTAGTGTAAAATTATACTTGATGGTGGGGTACTGCCTTTTTTAATTTTTACAGAGATGTCATTTTTTAAATCTTATTGCTATCTTACCAGAAGGCCACCTCCCCTCCAGACATTCCGATCAGAGAAAAGAGACAATTCGAAGCCAACCCAAAGAGACGTCCAAGACCTTGTCTGGGCTGCCTATCTGTAATATCAGCTAAAAAGGAGGCTCCTGTAACAGTAAGTTATCTTTCCTGTAGCCATTCCCTAGACTGCAGTGTTATGTGGCACTTCATTACCAAATCAATCAGAAAACATGTCACCTTCAGTTAGTCCATTTTTTTAATTTGTTTTTTAAAAATCAATTAAAAGATATTTAAACTTGTCAGTTTTTGTTTACATTGCATTATTTTGGAACTCTTAATACAATTATTGATAATAGAAACAACTTTGCAAATGCCATTACTATTTTTCAGATTCCTAGGATGAAACCGTTGGCCATAGCAACAGGAAAAACTGATTTAGCACACTTTGAAAAACAATATTGAAAATATTAAAACAATCAGCTCTATCACAATGACCTCAGTGAAACCCAGCGTGGTTGCGGGATGATACAAAATCCATTGTAATGAACAATAAGTGAAATGCCGGGGGTCCCGAGTGGCGCATCCAGTAAAGGCACTCCACGTGCAGTGCAGGATGTGCCCTATAGTCTGGACATCGCGAGTTCGAGTCCAGGCTATTCCTTTGCCGACCGAGGATGGGAGCTCCCAGGGGGCGGCGCTCAATTGGCCCACGCTTCGGAGGACAGCGTGTGTTTGTCTTCGCCCTCCAGAGTCAGCCCTGGGGTGGTAGCGGTGAGCTGAGCATAATAAAATAATTGGCCATTCCAAATTGGGGAGAAAATAATAAAAAATAATTGGCAACGACTAAATTTATAAAAAAAAAAAAAAAAAGTGAAATGCTTCAGTTTTTACAAGCTTGATTAATATGCCCCTATTTACCAGATAGAGGGGTCTACTATTCAATGGTTCTATAGAATGTTGACACACGCTGATGAAAAAATAGCACCATCTAGATTTCTTCCTTATCAAGCAACTAAATCAGACACCATATATCTTGTGATCGTAGCAGATTTTGCCCATTTTGAGGATAAGTGATACCAAACATTAAACAAACTACATGGGAAGTTTTATTAAAAGGATTCTCACCTTTCCCCAGCATACAGCTGTCCTGTCCTAATGTGAAGGTGGATCCAACAAGTGACGTTGTGATCCTGCCAGTCGAAGTGCAGAAAAATCACAGTCAAATGCATGTTGGCCTGATAACCAAATATTGTTCTTTTTTTTTTTTTTTTTATTAATCCTGCGCTAGTAAATCATGTATCTGTGTCAGGATAGCATATACAGCATGCTCATGCCTAAGTAAACAAACATTTTAAGAACATAAGAAAGTTTACAAACGAGAGGAGGCCATTCGGCCCATCTTGCTCTTTTGGTTGTTAGTAGCTTATTGATCCCAGAATCTCATCAAGCAGCTTCTTGAAGGATCCCAGGGTGTCGGCTTCAACAACATTACTGGGGAGCGGGTTCCAGACCCTCACAATTCTCTGTGTAGAAAAGTGCCTCCTATTTTCTGTTCTGAATGCCCCTTTATCTAATCTCCATTTGTGACTCCTGGTCCTTGTCGAAAAAGTCCCCTGGGTCGACATTGTCAATACCTTTTAGCATTTTGAATGCTTGAATCAGATCACCGCGTAGTCTTCTTTGTTCGAGACTGAATAGATTCAATTCTTTTAGCCTGTCTGCATACGACATGCCTTTTAAACCCGGGATAATTCTGGTCGCTCTTCTTTGCACTCTTTCTTGAGCAGCAATATCCTTTTTGTAACGAGGTGACCAGAACTGAACACAATATTCTAGATGAGGTCTTACTAATGCATTGTAAAGTTTTAACATTACTTCCCTTGATTTAAATTCAACACTTATCACAATATATCCGAGCATCTTGTTGGCCTTTTTTTATAGCTTCCCCACATTGTCTAGATGAAGACATTTTAATAAAGAACAAAAATAAAAATCACTTTGTTCTTGAGTTTATTTTGGTATCTTTTGAAATTGGTATTCTTCTTGTGTGTGTTTGTGTATATGCATGTGTGTGAAGGATGTGGGTTGGTGGGAGGGTGTTCATTTTAATGGATTTATGTCTTTTTAAGACAGAATGCTTTTGACAGCTGTTTTGTTGTGTTCACAAAGCTTTAACACTTGAATAAGTCCTTGAGAATTTCATGCAATCTTTTAAAGGTTTTCTGACCTGTAAATTAGTCCTACAACCACACAATGTCAGTGGAGTACACCTAATATGTGTAATTAACAATAATTAAACATTACCAATTTTGACATGATGAATTAACACACAGAAAGGGCTAATGACTAATCAAGCTTTAAATCCAATTTCTTAAAGGCTTAAAAAAATTAGAGTGGTTATCTTCTTTCTTGGATTTGGGATTTCTATTATAATATTTTTATTTAAGTATTTCTTCAAGATATAGGCAGTGCCATTTACAGTGTGGCCCTGAATCTTGGATTACTAGCCTCCTTGAGGATCTTTAAAATACATATTCCTGCTCGAGCAATATTTTAAAAAAATATATCTCTGGTTGCAATTTGGTTTTTAACATCAGGGAAATGATTCATCTATATGCTAAGGGTTGCAACTTTAAGATCTCTTTTTTCAGTAATTTCAAATGTCTGTCTACTAAAGCCTTTCTATAATGTTCTAAAGATAAATGGCAGATTATGAAAAATATATTGTCGTCACAGTGCATGACTGCAAATGGGTACTGATGTACATTTTGTAATCTGGCACAGTCATGTTTTTTTTCTTTTTCTAAAACCAAAAGCCTTGATTGCCTCAATTTCTATAGCTATAATTACTCATTAGCCAATAGTTAATGTGTTAATAACTTATTTATTCTTTAGATCAGTTTATGGGGAATTTGTATTTGGTCATGTGGACATCTGGAGGTTATAGGACGGACTGACTTATCATTATATATATATATATATATATATATATATATATATATATATATATACACAGTGACACTCAAAAGTATTCACCCCCCTTGGACTTTTCCACATTTTATTGTGTTACAAATGGAATCAAAATGGATTTAATTAGGAGTTTTTGCTACTGATCAACACAAAAAGTGAAAAGTGAAAAATAAAATCTACAAATTGTTCTAAATTAATTACAAATATAAAACTGAAAATAATTGATTGCATAAGTATTCACTCCCTTTGCTATGACACACCTAAATAAGCTCTGGTGCAACCAATTGTCTTTAGAAGTCACATAATTAGTTGAATGGTGTCCACCTGTGTGCAATTAAGGTGTTTCACATGATTTCAGGTTAAATACACCTGTCTCTGGGAGGTCCCACAGTTGGTTAGTACATTTCCTAACAAAAACTACATCATGAAGATGAAGGAACATTCAAAGCAAATCCGGAATAAGGTTCTTCAAAAGCACCAATCGGGTAGGATATAAGAACATTTCCAAGGCATTGAATATCCCCCGGAGCACAGTAAAGTCCATTATTAAGAAATGGAGAGAATATGGCACAACTGTGAATCTGTCTAGAAAAGGCTGTCCTCAAAAACTGAGTATCCGGGCGAGAAGGGCACTAGCCAGGGAGGCCACCAAGAGGCCTATGGCAACTCTAAAGGAGTTACAGTCTTCCACGGCTGAGCTGGGAGACACTGTGCATACGGCAACAATAGCCCGGGTGCTTTACAAAACTGGCCTTTATGGGAGAGTGGCAAAAAGAAAGCCATTGTTGAAAAAAACTTGCATCAAATCTCGGCTAGAGTTTGCCAGAAGGCATGTGGGAGACTCTGAGACCAAGTGGAAGAAGATTTTATGGTGTGATGAGACCAAAATAGAGCTTTTTGGCCACAACGCTAAGCGCTATGTTTGGCGCAAGCCTAACACCGCACATCATCCTGAGAACACCATCCCTACCGTGAAGCATGGTGGTGGCAGCATCATGCTATGGGGATGCTTCTCTGCGTCAGGGCCTGGAAAGCTCGTGAAGATGCAAAAATTGCAGTGTCCAGATGTGCAAAGCTGGTAGAGACTTATACAAATAGACTCGTGGCTGTAATTGCTGCCAAAGGTGCCTCTACCAAATATTGACTCAAGGGGGTGAATACTTATGCAATCAATTATTTTCTGTTTTGTATTTGTAATTAATTTAGAACAATTTGTAGATTTTATTTTTCACTTTGACATTATGGACTTTTTTGTGTTGTTCAGTGGCAAAAACTCATAATTAAATCCATTATGCAGCTGATGCATAGTTCACTCACCCTAGTCTCTGTAAGTCCAGAAGTTACATAAATATTAAGTATTATTTAATCCATCAATACTTAAACATTCGTAAAAGATCTTCACTCCAAATCTCACTTTATAGGCTTTACAGTACACCAAACTGCTATATCATTCTCTTGCTGTTTTGTGAGGTTTTTGAAATTGAGAGGAGCCCTAAGCTAAACTGCTATATAACATCCTGCAACATGCTTGTGGTTCAGTGTTGAGCTCTGAAGATGAGGTCACTGCTGCTTGTCTGCCTGCTTGTGGTCACACTGACTGTGGCTATTCCTGCCCCTATGTAGAGGGGTCTGAAACAGACAAAACAATGAAGGTTGGTAGAAATAGATAAAATTGTATTCTTAAAACTATGTATTTATTTGCATTACTTATTATTTAAACTGAACAAAATTAACTCTAATGAAACTCGTATTTCTAACTTGAGACATAGTATCCATTGAAAGTTAATTTCTGCAAATATATGGTAGTTCCATTCAAGGTGAAACAACTTCTAACGTAAGAAAGAAAAACATTTTACTCACTTGCAGGCAATATTCCCATATTCTAGATATTTATCTTCTAGGGTAAAACCACAAGAAACTAATCCAGGTAGACCAGAATTTTAACTGAAGTCCTTATCAACCTTGCCTATATGTTGCTGCAGGTCTTCAAAGGATGTTGGGTAATGATTACTGTGAAAAACGTTTTCTCATTTCACAGGAAGAGCAATTCCATTCTACCCAGTGTAGGGACTGTGAGCATGTGTTAATGCCATTCATGCAATCTTATTAGGTGTGGCTGAAACACTGAAATAATAAGGAACTTGCAGCACTCTCCTCTCCCAGATCACCAAAGATGTTTTACTTTCTTTTTTTGTGTGTGTGCTGAAAGTCAATTTCAATTTCTTATGTATATTATACTGTATCTGGATAATCATTTAAACAAATCTTGTTATATCATGATATTTTAATATATTTTATATAAATGTTGTATTAGGCTGTGTGGTCCAGTGGTTAAAGAACAGGGCTTGTAACCAGGTTCCCGGTTCAAATCCCACCTCAGCCACTGACTCATTGTGTGATCCTGAGCAAGTCACTTAACCTCCTTGTGCTCTGTCTTTTGGGTGAGACGTAATTGTAAGTGACTCTGCAGCTGATGCATAGTTCACACACCCTAGTCTCTGTAAGTCGCCTTGGATAAAGGCGTCTGCTAAAATAAACAAATAATAATACTATTCTTTTCTTACCCAAGTGTGAACTATTTAAATAATATCCCTGATACCGATATAGTAAATGGAAGTGCACAACAAGTAAGGTTTATGAAATGATGTGGTTAGCCCCACCCACTTTAAATTATTCGGTTAACCCCGCCCATTGGCGACTCATGGCTTGAAAAACTGGTGGGGCACAGCACCCCCATCACCACCCCCCCTCCCCCCCACCCCCGAAACAAAAAAATGCTGAAACCCGATGCCCGAATTTAACCATTTTTATGTAAACATTAAGCTAGCTTTCTAAGATTACCAGATATTTCATCACAAACAGTTCTACGCCAGATTGTCACAATCAAGAGAGCTGCAAACAACACTTTACAGGCAAAAGTCTCTTATCGACAGACATCTACACCTGCACTAACCTGAGCGTTTGAAATGGAAGGATCGTCACACTCTTGTGCTGTTCGTAACATTCTGAACTACAGAAGAGTCAGGTTCGGTTTCTGTTGATGTCTCTGGCGTTGGAGGTTTAGCTTTTTGTAGAAAAACTCCAAACGTAGCTGTATTTTTGCCATTTTAACAGGGCTCAAATTCACTCCGTTTTAGCACATATTTTCGCTGACTGAAAAAGTGAAAGTCTCACACGAGAACAAATATAACGGTGAAGGGTCTTAGACACTCTTTGTTATGTTATTATGTTTTGAAAGTTTGAAATAAACTGCGCATTTTTAAATAATAAACCCTGGCAACAGTGGCGTAGCCAGGATTTTTTTTCGGGAGAGGGTGGCAATGGTAACTTTTTTAAGGTGAATAGTCACAGTGGTGAAATTGGCAACCTGATTTCTTATTAGTGCATTGACGTTTTATTTTCGAAAAATAAAGAACTTTTTTTTTTTTAACAGAAGATCCAATAACCAAATACACTGTTGTGCAAAATAGTTAAAAAGAGAGATTCAGTTCAGAACACTTCCGTTTAAAAACTAAAAAGGAAATACGAAGCAAAGGACTTGAACTTTTAACATGCGCATCAGATTTCAATTTCACATTATGATAATAAGTAACTATATATAATTTCATTCGTACTTATGGTTGTTCATTTCACATTTGGTGTTCAAAGCAAAGCAAACCATTTTATTTAATTTCACAAATCCTGACTAATGTAATTACTCTTTGACTGACGCAGGACTGCCGATGGTACCTAATCTTCTGGAGGTTCGGGGGAGGAGGGACTTGTGTACACAGTTGCATTAACTACATTGTATAACTACAGCGCCTTTAAACACAAAAACATGTACAAACAGCTGATCCAACAAAAAACTTGGGTTGATTGACAGCAAATCCAACCACTCATTTTTTTTTGGTATCACACTGCACTGACATTCGCTGACGGACACGTTGTAGCCTAAACAAATAATCAGAATGAAAACAAGTAGGTAATCGAACTCAGGAATTGAAACAGTTTTGCCGGTTTTCTCTCAGCAGCGTCCAGAACTGTTTTCATTCTGATTTATTTCTTTAGTTATTCAATTAATAACAGGTTGTACATTTACCACTCCATCTCCAAGACCTGGATGGACTTGGTTACCGTCCCTTGATGAAGCTGGCTGCACAATCCGTGAAAAATAATAATCTTATTAGTAGGCTGGCTGCTGGAGAGGTCAGCTGGCAATAAGATATGTCATGAGGCGAGTGCATTCTATGTAAATACATAGGCTACTCATTACATAGTAGATGTCCTCTACCACATCTATGTGTGTAGTAGCTAGGCTACATAGCATATACAGTAATGATAGCATATATGTTTCATGCATCTGTGTTTGGGGTTGAGCAAGTACAGCTTGCTTATGTATTCTCATTGGTTGATAGCAACGCGGTAAATAAAAAAGTTCTTTCCGTGAGCGAAAAGAAAAATCAGCGCCGCCCATGCCACGTCCGCCCCGCTATAATGGGAAGCGAAAAATATAACAATATTGCAATTTCTTACACATGTTTCAGTGTGAACGACCCTAACACAGTGGCTAAGCCACTGCCTGGCAGAAATCTGGGGGGGGGGGAAACGGTGTCAGTAGTGCTCAACAGAAAAGAATGCATACAGAAAAATATTGTATACTGGCCATAGGCTTTGGTTTTGCCCAGCGCCGTAACTAAGCATTTAGCTACCGGGGCATATATATATATCCCGGGCATGCAAGACTCCATATCGTAGCGACCGGGGCATGCAATATATATATATATATATATATATTATTACTATTATTATTATTTATTTCTTAGCAGACGCCCTTATCCAGGGCGACTTACAATTGTTACAAGATATCACAGTATTTTTACTACAATTACCCATTTATACAGTTGGGTTTTTACTGGAGCAATCTAGGTAATGTACCTTGCTCAATTGTACAGCAGCAGTGTCCTACACCAGTGATTGAACCCATGACCCTCCGGTCAAGAGTCCAGAGCTCTAACCACTACTCCACTACTTGTTATTTTCTTTTTTTTGGATGTTAGGAGTTAGGATGGTATTTACTCGCGCATGCAGGTTCAGACGCATTGATTGGACTAATGTATCCACAGGCGACCTAAGACTCACCCTTTCAACGGTGTCAGTAGTGCTCAACAGAAAAGAATGCATACAGAAAAATATTGTATACTGGCCATGGGCTTTGGTTTTGCCCAGCGCCGTAACTAAGCATTTAGCTGCCGGGGCATGCATATATATTATTATTATTATTATTATTTATTTCTTAGCAGACGCCCTTATCCAGGACGACTTACAATCGTAAGCAAAAACATTTCAAGCGTTACAATACAAGTAATACAATAAGATATATATCATTGCATGCACCTCCGGTTGAAGCAACCTGAGGTGGATGGTAAGACTCCATTTCGTAGCTACCGGGGCATGCAAGACTCCATATCGCAATTATATATATATATATATATATATATATATATATATATATATATATATATATATATATATATTGTAGCGAGCACAGGGATTAACGGAGACACGCACACAATAGCTCTTTTAGGTAATGCAGTTTATTAAGCAGCTAACAGCAAGTCAGCGCCCTCTATGAACACACACACACAGCCCTTCCCCACACCAGAGCACTACTCTGCCTCTCAGGGTGACATTCACATATATATCAAACAACACCGGAAGGGTAATAACAATTACAGGGAAATGCATAGAACAGTACGCAAACTTTTACAGTAACAACAAATAAACACAACAACAATAATTCAGTTTCTCCCCTACCATAGTTTGTACTCCCAGCATCCACGGCTGCACATTAACCAAATGTAGGGGACTGGCTCCGGGCACAGCGCCCTATTCGACGACAGGTGGCAACGGCGAGTCAGTCCAGCCGTGCCCGTTACACAGCCCCCATCTTAGGGCCGAACGTCCCGCTGGCCCAACACTTAATGTCTCACAAAGTCAGAGAGTCCCGGGGGTGGTCGACGGATACGCTGGCCGCGCTGGAGCACAGGTGCAGCGGGCTGGGAGTCAGCTGGAGCCGGAATGCTCCTACCTGGGCCACCAGCTGGTGAACTATTCGGTGGTTGCAAGGGGGAAGCGCTTTCCCTGTCCTGGGAGCTGGCCTCCGGGCTGGCTGCAGGGACAACCGAGTTTGTTCCGGGGCGGTAGGGGGCCAAGCGGTCTTGGTGGAGCACAACTGCCCGGCTACGGGTCCGCAGCCGCACTCGAGAAGTCACCTCGGAGAGCCTCTCCAGAACAACACAGGGGCCCTCCCAGTTACTGGCCAGCTTGGGGCAGAGTCCCTTTCTTCGCCGAGGGCAGTGAGTATCGTATGCCCGTTTCTGGCGCTGGCCAGCTGAGGTGAGGTGCTTCCGAGCGTAAACATGGGCAGTGTCCAATCGGTCCTGTAGCTGCTGGAGGTATTCCGGGCCGGTAGGTTCCGGAGTGTGGAGCTGAGGTGGCCGGCCAAACACAAGGTCCACTGGGGTGTGGAGCTCTCTCCCAAACATAAGAGCCGCTGGCGTGCACCCTGTAGATTCATGCACTGCAGTCCGGTAGGCGATTAGGACCAAGGGCAAGCATTGATCCCAGTCACGCTGGTGCTGGGAGGTCCACATGGTCAGCTGGGTGGCAAGGGTGCGGTTAAACCGCTCCACCAATCCATCGCTCTGTGGGTGTAGTGGGGTCGTCCTGGTTTTCTTAATACCCAGCCGCCTGCACACCTCACCAAACACCTGCGCTTCAAAGTTACGCCCCTGGTCACTGTGTAGCTCCTCGGGAACCCCAAACCGGCAGAACATGCCTTCCAGCAGTGCCTCCGCGCAGGTAGTCGCGCTCTGATCGGGGACTGCGTACGCCTCGGGCCATTTAGTAAAGTAATCCATGGCCACCAGGACGTACCGGTTGCCCCCCTCCGTCCGTGGAAACGCCCCCACCTGGTATTTTGTCTTATTAACTTTAATTAACACCAACGATATTCATCCACAAATTAGTTCATTGTGTAAACATATCCCAGGGTTTCTACTGCGCATCTCCTTCTACCTTCCTTAGCTCCACACATTCCCACAATCCCCTTCTGCTACTGCACACTCTGAAAAGAGATCCCACTGGATGAGATTGTTTATTACATCTTTAAAGGGAGCGTATAAAACCAATGAACTACTCCATTGCATGTTAAACTTATTTTCGATCAACCAATGAGTTAGAAATAAGTGTGCATGACATGGCCAGTGACTGTGACTTATTCGTGCTGCAAATGATTTGATGTTACACCACCACTCTCTTACTTCAGACAAACACCACAACCCCTAGTCCTTTACACATTTACACATTTTTTATAAACAAAACACAAAACATCCATATAAGATGGATATGTGTAAAAGATCTGAATCATTGATATGTCCAGAGGGTGAAACAATGTGGCAGGAAAATGGTTCATTTTTATGGGACAGCACTGGTAATGGAACCTAAGTTAAAAAAAATAAAAATAAAATCAGGAAGATAAGCTGTGTACCAAACATAGACAATAACTCAAAAGTGAATTAAGTTTCCGATTGTATACCTGGCTATACACAGTTACTACTGATATAAAGACATTTTGGCTCATCTAACCTAGGTCTATGGCATATCCTGAAAACAGATTATTACAAAAATATGATTTCAAACAGCATACAAATGTAAGGGGACAGAGAAAAATAATAATTTGAATCTATCTGTCTCTCTAATGCGGGTTCCTAAACATCACGTTGTAATTCTAATTACCTTTTCTTGTCCCTTGTCAAATCTACCCCATACTGTGCTGGCTTGGCCGCCTCCAGCATCTTCACCATCTCCGTCCA
This sequence comes from Acipenser ruthenus, assembly GCF_902713425.1. Classification (NCBI taxonomy): domain Eukaryota; kingdom Metazoa; phylum Chordata; class Actinopteri; order Acipenseriformes; family Acipenseridae; genus Acipenser; species Acipenser ruthenus. The sequence goes on along the minus strand of NC_081190.1, from coordinate 85,527,046 downwards.
GCAAGGATACAACACCAGGAGAAGCAGGTCTTTTTTTACAAATCTGAAAAAAATACATTTGTATTTTAGATGTAATTTCTTGTCACGGGACATTATGTAAATGCTATTATCCATGGTGCTTACGACAAACATTTACACTTGGGTCTCTTTGAGAAAGACATTACTAAATCTCAACAAAGAATTTGCCATGCTTACAATTTGCCTATGCTTATGTATACATATACATCTCCTGCCACGTAAACTCTAAACGATGAACATGACATATCAACAGTATGTACAGGATAGAATAAGAATTAGCAATGAAATGTTTAATCACAGTCTGATGAGGGATTATCCAGATGTATGTAAAACTGTGTGACATTCACAATCTTGTATATTATCATTAATGTATACTCTATAATGTTGATGCTAAGTTTCCTGTCAATTGGATAAACAGTTTGTAACAAATTGTGTGTGTGTGTGTACAGCCACCTCCACTTCATCCCCTTCGCAATGGATTTCATCCCCAGCTGGGGATAACAGAGCTGGTATAAAAATCCAACTGTAGTCTCCCTTGGAGCACCAGACAGTGGCATGAATAAAGAGATTAGAAATTGCCCGCTTAGAGGGTATAAACTATCTCTTTAAAGTTTAAAATTACCAGCTTTTAGTGGTTGGTGTCCAGTCGTCATTTTTTACAGTTTCTTCGTTTCACTTTTCCTTTTGTTCAGTCATCCTGGTGCAATATATATATATATATATATATATATATATATATATATATATATATATATATATATATATATATATATATATAAAATAAAGAGCTAGTTATAACTTTTAAATGAATCTTAACCTCAAAAACACTATCAGGGGGTCCTCGAGTGGCTCACCTGGTAAAAGCGTGGTTGTGTGGTCATACAGCACAGGTTCGCGTCCTGGCTGTGCAAAGTTGTCGGTCTTCGCTGTGAATTCCAAAGGGAGCGTAACATTGGCTCTGGCACTCCCGTGGGTTAGGGAAGCAAAAACAAAAGGGACTGTTTCTCCTCATTGCGCTACAGTGAACCCTGCTGGCCAGGCGCCCTGTGAGCTCAAAAGCGGACACCTGCAGGGCTGGCCTTTGTCCTCCAGAGGTCAGTAGCTCGCTGACATCCGCTCTCGAGTTCCTGGGTGTAAAAGAGGATAATAGTTTGGTTGTGGGATCGGAGGACGCCCACTGAACCTTTGGATCTCCTGAGCTGTGTAAGGAATTGCTGCGATGAGGAGAAAAAATAATTGGACATTCCAAATTGGGGAGAAAATCGGGGGTAAAATAATTGGGCACACTAAATGTATATATACATAACTTCACGTCTGTCCCCAGGCAGGACGATTGAGATATTCGGTAAAGAAACAATGCTATAATTAATCCCTGTAATTACGCCAATTACAGATGTTTCTTTTGCTCCTAAATTATATTGGGATGGTCAGTAAATCATTTGCTGACAATTGCATCATTCACAGAAGGTGTGCGGCAGGTGTGGGATTAATTGGGCCTATTTATATCCCCATCGCTCACAACTTATTAATTTCATTTTCAGAAATTGTAAAACAGTTTGTGTTAACTCTATAGACACCAGCCCCCTATATACCAACTAAAGTCCATTTATATTAAATATTTAAGTACGAGCATCCCAGGGAGAAAACTAGAATAGCAAATGAGCAAGTGTGCTCAGGTCAGCGCTTTGTGGTAACTGCAGGTATTTGCATCACACTGCTGAATGACCAATAGCCACCCAGTACTGTACATTGCAAATGGGCTGTTTCATCTGAGCTCAACTGTGTTAACCCTGACCTAGTCGAGGTTAGTGAACCCTGTTGTTCTGATTATCAACATAATGTCAATAAATCTTACAACACTGCATCACACACTTAAAGCAGTTTTTGGCAAAAACACCCACCACCACTGTCAAGTGCATAGGAAAAACAACCATAGTTTAACTGCAGTGGAGAAGATTGGATTTAAATAATTGCAAAATAATGCATGTTTGTATATTGAAATAATGAACATGTTAATGATTATTAAAAATACCAATTGTAGTTGTTTTCAGACAAACATAAAACTGTAGGCCACTGTTTAGTGTCTGAAGGGGACACTGTATGCTAACCAAAGCCCATGGCAAGTATACAATATTTTTCTGTATGCATTATTTTCTGTTGAGCACTACTGACACCGTTGAAACGGTGAGTCTTAGGTCGCCTGCGGATACATTAGTCCATTCAATGCGTCTGAACCTGGGGTGTAATCCCAAGGTAACTGCTCACAGTTAACACGTTTTAATACGTTAATGCACGTTTTAAGTAATACAGTGTCCCCTTCAGACATGTCTAAGGAGAAATTCGGAAATAACATACAAAACTATGCGCGAGTAAAACTCCAAACATCCAAAAAAAAAAATAACATTAATATATATATATATATATATATATATATATATATATATATATATATATATATATATATATATATATAGTTGCATGCCCGGTATCTACGATATGGAGTCTTGCATGCCCCGGTAGCTGCAATATTGAGTCTTTCCATCCACCTCCGGTTGCTTCATTCCGGAGGTCCATTATTATTATTATTATTTATTTCTTAGCAGACGCCCTTATCCAGGGCGACTTACAATCGTAAGCAAAAACATTTCAAGCGTTACAATACAAGTAATACAATAAGAGCAAGCAATACAATAACTTTTGTTCAAGTAAAGTACAAGTTTGACAAACCACAATTCAATAATACATCAGGTAATAGTGATAGTTACATCAGGATATGATTAAATAGTGATAGTTACATCAGGATGTGAGTAAATACAAAGTACTACAGGTTAAAAACTTGGCAGATTACAGTATTCAGAAGTACAGGATTAAATGCAGTAAAATAGGGGCTGATAAGAGCAAAATAAAGCACATTTACATGAAGGGTGATAGTGTCCCAGGATACAAACAGAGGAGTTCTACAGGTGCTCTTTGAAGAGGTGAGTCTTAAGGAGCCGCCGGAATGTGGTCAGGGACTGGGCAGTCCTGACATCTGTAGGAAGGTCACTCCACCACTGCGGAGCAAGGGTGGAGAAGGAGCTGGCTTTGGAGGCAGGGGAGCGTAGCGGTGGTAGAGCTAGTCTTCTAGTGCAGGCGGAGCTGAGAGGTCGAGTGGGGGTGTATGGAGAGATGAGGGTCTGGAGGTAGCTGGGTGCAGACTGGTCAAGGCATCTACTCACAGTTACCACGTTTTAATACGTTAATACACGTTTTAAGTAATACAGTGTCCCCTTCAGACATGTTAAAGGAGAAATTCGGAAATAACATACAAAACTATGCGCGAGTAAATACCATCCTAACTCTTAACATCCAAAAAAAAAAAAAAGAAAAAAAAATAACAATTATATATATCGCTACCTAGATTGTATTGAATTAACAAAACAAATAATAATAATTAACTGAGAGGTATTGGAAGAAAAAATACACCTATTTTGTTTATAACTTTTAGAATGTTTGTATGCTGTAGCTGCAATATTGAGTCTTTCCATCCACCTCCGGTTGCTTCATTCCGGAGGTCCATGCGGCACTGGGGAAAACCAAAGCCCATGGCCAGTATACAATATTTTTCTGTATGCATTATTTTCTGTTGAGCACTACTGACACCGTTGAAACGGTGAGTCTTAGCTCGCCTGTGGATACATTAGTCCAATCAATGCGGTTGAACTTGGTGTGTAATCCCAAGGTAACTGCTCACAGTTAACACGTTTTAATACGTTAAATCACGTTTTAAGTAATACAGTGTCCCCTTCAGACATGTTAAAGGAGAAATTCGGAAATAACATACAAAACTATGCGCGAGTATACTGGCCATGGGCTTTGTTTTTGCCCAGCGCCGTAACTAAGCATTTAGCTACCGGGGCATCAAAATATATATATATATATATATCCAAATATATATATATATATATATATATATATATATATATATATATATATATATATATATATATATATATAAATTGCATGGACCTCCGGAATGAAGCAACCGGAGGTGGATGGAAAGACTCAATCTTGCAGCTACAGGGGCATGCAAGACTCCATACCGTAGATACCGGGCATGCAATTATATATATATATATATATATATATATATTATATATATATATATATATATATATATATATATATATATATATATATATATATATATATATATATATATATATATATATATATATATATATAATTGTTATTTTTTTTTTATTTTTTTTTTTTGGATGTTACGATTTAGGATGGTATTTACTCGCGCATAGTTTTGTATGTTATTTCCGAATTTCTCCTTTAACATGTCTGAAGGGGACACTGTATTACATAAAACGTGAATTAACGTATTAAAACGTGTTAACTGTGAGCAGTTACCTTGGGATTACACACCAGGTTCAGACGCATTGATTGGACTAATGTATCCGCAGGCGACCTAAGACTGACCGTTTCAACGGTGTCAGTAGTGCTCAACAGAAAATAATGCATACAGAAAAATATTGAATACTGGCCATTGGCTTTGGTTTTGCCCAGCGCCGTAACTACTAAGCATTTAGCTACCGGGGCATGCAAATATATATATATATATATATATATATATATATATATATATATATATATATATATATATATATATATATATATATATATAAATTGCATGGATCTCCGGAATGAAGCAACCGGAGGTGGATGGAAAGACTCAATATTGCAGCTACAGCATACAAACATTCTAAAAGTTATAAACAAAATAGGTGTATTTTTTCTTCCAATACCTCTCAGTTAATTATTATTATTTGTTTTGTTAATTCAATACAATCTAGGTAGCTATATATATAATTGTTCTTTTTTTTTCTTTTTTTTTTTTTGGATGTTAGGAGTTAGGATGGTATTTACTCGCGCATAGTTTTGTATGTTATTTCCGAATTTCTCCTTTAACATGTCTGAAGGGGACACTGTATTACTTAAAACGTGAATTAACGTATTAAAACGTGTTAACTGTGAGCAGTTACTTTGGGATTACACACCAGGTTCAGACGCATTGATTGGACTAATGTATCCGCAGGCGACCTAAGACTGACCGTTTCAACGGTGTCAGTAGTGCTCAACAGAAAATAATGCATACAGAAAAATATTGAATACTGGCCATGGGCTTTGGTTTTGCCCAGCGCCGTAACTACTAAGCATTTAGCTACCGGGGCATGCAAATATATATATATATATATATATATATATATAAATCTGTCTATTAAAACGTGTTAACTGTGAGCAGTTACCTTGGGATTACACACCAGGTTCAGACGCATTGATTGGACTAATGTATCCGCAGGCGACCTAAGACTGACCGTTTCAACGGTGTCAGTAGTGCTCAACAGAAAATAATGCATACAGAAAAATATTGAATACTGGCCATGGGCTTTGGTTTTGCCCAGCGCCGTAACTAAGCATTTAGCTACCGGGGCATGCAAATACATATATATATATATATATATAAATCTGTCTATTAAAACATGTTAACTGTGAGCAGTTACCTTGGGATTACACACCAGGTTCAGACGCATTGATTGGACTAATGTATCCGCAGGCGACCTAAGACTGTCCTATATATAAATTGCATGGACAGATGCCTTGACCAGTCTGCACCCAGCTACCTCCAGACCCTCATCTCTCCCTACACCCCCACTCGACCTCTCCGCTCCGCCTGCACTAGAAGACTAGCTCTACCACCGCTACGCTCCCCTGCCTCCAAAGCCCGCTCCTTCTCCACCCTTGCTCCGCAGTGTTGGAATGACCTTCCTACAGATGTCAGGACTGCCCAGTCCCTGACCACATTCCGGCGCCTCCTTAAGACTCACCTCTTCAAAGAGCACCTGTAGAACTCCTCTGTTTGTATCCTGGGACACAATCACCCTTCATGTAAATGTGCTTTATTTTGCTCTTATCAGCCCCTATTTTACTGCATTTAATCCTGTACTTCAGAATACTGTAATCTGCCAAGTTTTTAACCTGTAGTACTTTGTATTTACTCACATCCTGATGTAACTATCACTATTACCTGCTGTATTATTGAATTGTGGTTTGTCAAACTTGTACTTTACTTGAACAAAAGTTATTGTATTGCTTGATCTTATTGTATTACTTGTATTGTAACGCTTGAAATGTTTTTGCTTACGATTGTAAGTCGCCCTGGATAAGGGCGTCTGCTAAGAAATAAATAATAATAATAATAATGGACCTCCGGCACCGGCGTAGATTTAGCTAGGGATGGTAGGGACATGTCCCTACCAATGTCAAGGGACCGTTGAATTGTCCCTACCAATAATTTTGATAAATCTTAAACGTCTTTTGTCAAGTCATTTTATCTGCTCCACAAAGGGTTTTCTCTCTCAAGCCCCCCGCCCCTCCCGCTCGTTAGTCCTCCCTCCTCCAAAAAAAACAAAACAAAAAAAAAACGCTAATTTGATTGACTTTGGCCCTTCCATACTGCATCACTGTAAGACGGACTCAGTGCGTGGCTGACGTCAGGGACCAGCAGAGTGTGTTGTTTTCATTGAAGTGCGAAAGTGCACAAGGACTCGGGAGTGAAAGGTAAATCTCCGGGTTTAAAATAATAAAAAAAAATTCTAGTCATTCTTAAACGGTGTACATTGTGCCACAATTTTCACATTTATTTTAAAAAATAAGAATAAATATAATCAGTTTAATTCGATGTTTGTGTTTGTTGGTTAATGCGTTGTCATATTATTTCAATCCTCCTTCCTCCCTTTGTAACTAACTTACTCCTTGCTTGATATTTTTGTATTGTGTGTGTAAAAAGCGAACACGAACATATGTATTTGATTGAATGGACAGTGTGACTATCCAAGCGGGTAAATAAATGCACTATATTATATAGGCAGTAATAAAAAATATATAAAAAGTCAAATTAATGGTGGGGGGGGGGGGGGACGACGACAGATATACAAATAAATGTCAGTGCGGCGTGAGTAAAAAAAGGTTGAGAACCGGTGGTTTAGGCTGGACTCTGGAAAGACGCTCATCTGAAGTTGCCGCTTGCCGGTCAGGCTGATGAGTGTGAGCCACTGACTGAATGAAAGCCAGGTGCCGCGGCTGAAGGTATTGTCAGCTCGTCAGCAACATAGTTTGAAAGAATAAAGCTACCTACCTACCTACCTATTACGTTAGCGACCCATTGCTAGCTGCTAACCCAACGTCCTTGGTGGCTAGCTAGCTTGTTTCACAGCTAAATCATTATGTGTGTGTGTGTGTGAGAGAGAGAGAGAGAGAGAGAGAGAGAGAGAGAGAGAGAGAGAGAGAGAGAGAGAGAGAGAGAGAGAGAGAGACTTTGACTTTTAAGATCCTTTATTTAACATTCCAAATAAAATCCATTAAAACTCAATAAAGGTAAAACATAACAAAATTAAGATTTAGCAATATTAAAAAATCCTAAAATACATCATGTTCTCCTTAAAAATAGATTTTACCAAAATAAAAGGATCATAAAAAATCAATTAAAAAAACACAGTGTTTTCTTTCTGTTAAAAACAGATTAAAGCCAAAATTAATAAAAACACTGTAAAACAATAAAAAATAAAATTAAAACTAGAACAAAAACTGGAGCTCCCCCTCCTCACTCACAGCACACAAGGCGTCTTGATGAAGTCTTGTCTCTGCCCTGTGCCGCTGGACATCTCCTCTCTCACAGCCTCCCTGAGCTCGGGGGAAAGACAACTTCTCAGTTCACTGACCATTTTCTCTGCCAGTCTCTCAGAGTGCCAGCCCAGCCGCCCAGCCAGCTGTGTAGCAGTCAGCCAGCAGGAGAGCTCAAAGTTGATAAGATGTCTCAGCCTGGTCACTCCTGCCCTCACAAAGCTGGCACAGAGCGTCATTGACTGAAAGAACCGTACAGGGAAGAGCGGATTGAAAAATAGGGGCTCCTCCAACAGGACCCTGCCTGTCAGGGACCCCTCAACTCTCGCCACCCTCACTGCCCTCCAGGCATCTAAAACACTCAAGTAAAAAGAAGAGAGACCTACTTTAGCTAGTCTGGCACTCTCAATTAAAAACAGGTGTTTGTCTATCCCCAGCCCCCCTACTCTGCTGAGGAAAAAACAAGCTAGCCTCTTCCAATGAGCCTCCTCCCCAGCGTACAGGAGCCTCTCAACCGCCTGCAGTCTGAAGGCTGCCACCCTGCTGGCAATGCAGACCAACCCCTGCCCCCCTTCATCAGTGGGGAGATACAGGACCGCTGGCCTCAGCCAATGTCTCCCGCTCCAGAAAAACTCCAGCAGTATTCTTTGGATCTCCTGCACCATGCCCCGGGGAGGGTTCAGACACACCAGCCTGTGCCACAGCATGGAGGCCACCAGATTATTAATCACTAGGACCCTTCCCCTAAAGGACAGCTGGGCCAGCAGTCCCCTCCATCTCTGCAGCCGCCCCCTCACCCTGTCCACTAGGCCCTCCCAATTTTTCTGCATGTATATCTCCACTCCAAAAAACACCCCCAGCACTTTTATACCTGTCCTGTCCCATCTCAGCGCCTCAGGCAGGACAGGGGGGGTGCAATCATGCCAACTGCCTGACAGGAAGGTGTCACACTTTGCCCAGTTAACTCTTGCTGTAGAGGCTCCTTGGAATGTGTGCAGGCTCTGCTGTAGTGCCTTGATGTCTCCGTCACTGCACACAAACACGTTCACATCGTCTGCATAAGCGGACACCTTCACTGCGACAGAGGAGGGTGAGGAGGGCACTGCCCAGCCAACCAGCCGGCCCCTCAGCAGGTGCAGCAGGGGCTCTATGGCCAGTGAATAAAGCATTCCAGACAGGGAGCAGCCCTGCCTAATACCCCTGCACACTGGGAAGGGCTGACTCAGCCCATTGTTAATCTTTAAAATGCTAAAAACATTCCAATATAAAAGCTGGATATAAGAAATAAAAACAGGGCCAAACCCGAAGGCTTCCAGGGTTTTAAAAAGGTATGTGTGGTCGACCCTGTCAAACGCTTTCTCCTGATCTAAAGAAACCAGCCCAACATTCAAATCACATGTCTTAGCCATTGATAAAAAGTCTCGAATTAAAAACAAATTATCAAAAATGGAACGTCCCGGTATGCAGTAAGTTTGGTCCGTGTGTATTACAGCTCCTATACACATTTTTAGTCTATTGGCCAGACATTTTGAAATAATTTTAAAATCAGAACATAAAAGCGAAACAGGTCTCCAGTTTTTGAGTAAACACAGGTCTCCTTTCTTGGGCAGTAGTGTGATTACTGCCCGCCTGCAGCTGAGGGGCAGTTCTTTATCTCGGAGGCTCTCTCCCAGCACCTGCAAAAAGTCCTCACCAATCACAGTCCAGAAACTTTTAAAAAATTCAGTGGGCAGTCCATCAATGCCAGGAGCTTTTCCATTTGAAAGCTGTGTAACAGCAGTGGTCAGCTCCTGGTATGTTAGTGGCTTGTCTAATTGGTTCTGTTCTTCCTCGCTCAGGGTGGGCAAATCCTGGAGCAGCAGGTCTGTATCCTTCTGCTCACAAGGCTCTGCTGTATAGTTCAGAATAGAATTTTACTGCCTCCCTGCTGATCTCCTCCCGGCTGTACAGCTCCCTGCCGCAAGGCGTCCGGACGCAGTGCATCTTCCGGCTGTCTGCTCTCCTCCTCTCCAAGCCAAAAAAGAAACTGGAGGGGGTGTCCATGTCTTTAAGCCCCATGAAGCGAGAGCGCACCAGCGCCCCCTTCACTCTTTCCTTCAGCAGGCTGCCCAGCATGTGTTTCTGCTCCCTCAGCGTTTGCAGGGTCTGCTCCTGGTGATCTGTGTCCAGGCTGCTCTCTAACTGGAGAATTTTCAACTCCAGCTCTCTCACTGCTGCGTTCAGTGACCCGGTTGAATTGAGTGTGTACTGCTGGCAAAAGATTTTAATCTGCGTTTTGCCAATGTCCCACCACTGCCTAATATTTTTATAATTTGTTTTTTCTTTTTTCCAAATGTTCCAAAAATCATTAAATTGTTTTACAAAAAGTGTGTCCTGTAATAGCTTTAAATTAAAATGCCAGTAGGAGGTGCTGTGAGAGTCAGTGGTGAGTATTACTGTAACTAACAGGCAGTGGTGGTCAGAGAGGCTACTGGGGATGATATTGGCTTTAATGAATTTATTCAAATGAGTGTGTGTTGTGTAGAAGCGGTCTAACCTGGCTCTATATATTTGTTGTGCGCGACAATGAGACCAGGTGTACTGTCTTGCATTGGGGTGCAGACACCTCCAGACATCAACCAGGCCACTGAACTGAAAAACTGCAGCTAATTCACTTGAGGATTGGGGATTGGGTTCCTCATTATTTCTATCCATTGTAAAATCAATAGTGCAGTTAAAATCTCCTCCCACCACCACCACATCATCATTATCAATATTTAAAAGAGCTTGCTTTAATTTATTAAAAATTAAAATGCGTTCCCTTCCTTTATTTGGTGCATAAATATTAATAAAAACAAATACAGTACCACCCAACCTTGCTCTCACTTTTAATAACCTCCCCTTTTCAATTTCTTCAATATCTAAAATTGTTGCTCCTAGGCTGGGCTTAAATAAAATTGCCACTCCTGCACTGGTGCTTGAGCCGTGGCTCAGCACACACGGCCCCCTCCACTCTGCCAGCCACGCCGCCTCATTCTCCCTGTCTGAGTGCGTCTCCTGCAGCAGAGCGACCCCCGCCCGCTTCTGCTCTAAAAACTCACACAGCTGCGCTCTTTTAAAAGACTGTCTGCAGCCATTCACGTTAAAAGAAATAAAAACGCACTTTTCCATAGCGGCTAAAAAAAATAAAACTGACAGAGTAAAACAAGCAACAATAAAAAAATTCTTAAAAGAAGTATCCATTTTTAAAATTATTGTTTGGCAACATTAGCGATCTTTTTCTTAATTATTTGAACATATTTTTTAAGACGGTACCTTTTTTGCTGGTCGAACTGCTCTAATGTTGCCTTTCGTGTGACGATGTGTGCTGAGTGGAGGAATAATCGCAGATCTGGGAAGAAGTTTTCAATTTCAACCCCCCTTTTCCCTTTTGTACTCTCCATAAACTGTTTAAATTCATCTAGGGTATAGATTTTTTTCCCCCTGTTAACGGGATGTCAGAGATAAGCGAGGAGTCAGAGAGCTCGCCCTCCATTTCCTCTGCTCCGTCCTCGCTGTCTGCTCCGCCGTCCACGGCTGCCAGCTCCCCCGCGCCGCTCTCCTCTCCTCCTCCCAGCACAGCCACAGCCGTCACCGCTGCCTCTGCCTCCGCTTGCTGGGGTTCAGAGAGAGAAGAGCGCTGCACCGCGCCGGGTTGTAAGCCCGTCGCCGTGCCGCTCCCCTCTCCCTCCATATCAGGAGGGACAGACCCCCCTGCCTGAGACTGCAGGCTCCCCTCCAGCACAGGCTCGGGGCTCTGCTCCGTCCCCCGCTCGCTGTTAGGCAGATCTGCAACTTCTTTGTTTTTTTGTTTTTTAAGTCTTTTTTTAGCTACCATCACAAAACCCTCATCATTTTCGGTAGTTTTATTTTGTGCCGGACCGTGGCTGAGTCTCTTCAGCCTCGGCTGTGGTGTGGGCGGCTTCATCCCGATCGGCGGCTCTCTGGTCTCTGCAGACTCCGGCTGGCGCTGCGATGGGGGAGCAGCCTCATCCTCCCGCTCACCCCCAACATCCCCAGCCTCCTCCCTGCCATCAGTACCCTGCTCCTGCCTTTCCTCATTTTTGTTTTTTCTCGGGCAGGCTCTCCTCTGGTGTCCCTGTTCCCCACAGTTAAAACACCGCATTGTATCCGAGCTGACAAACACTACGCAGCCCGTCCCTTCCACACTGAAGCTCCAAGCAACATCAATCACATCCCCCGGGTTATTCAGCAGCAAAAACGCCTGTCTCCGAAAAGACAGGACGTGCTTAACACTTGTATTTCTGCACCCTAATGGTATATTTTTAATTGGGGACACCAGTTTGCCATATCGGGCAAGTTCATTTGCCAAGGTCTCGTTTTTTAAAAACGGCGGCACATTAGACATGATTACCTTGGTAACAGGGGTTACTAAGGGGGATACTTGAATAAAATCTCCTTTCACTGAAAAACCTTCCTCCACTAGCTGATTGACCAGCGATACCTCTTTTAAAAACACGACAAACCTTTTATTCATCCGGGATGCCGATATTATATTGTCACACGCGACCACCTCTCCCACTGCCAGCAGGCACTCCTCCACCGACACGCCGGCATCGGGCAAGCAGCTGACCCCGTGTCGGCGGCTGAGAGCCCCCAGCCCTCCAGAGTGAGATCCCATAACGGGACCTACACACACACACACACACACACTACTCTATACACGGGAAAGTACAAACAAAGCAACGAAACAAAGATATATAAACGAACTAAACAATTAACAATTAAATATATAAATTTGCAAAAAATATAGTAGCGAAAACACTCTCCTACCGCACCAGCGTTCAAACGCTACCGCCTCTCCGCAAGCTCCTCCCACAATCCCACAATCCTCAGCGCGAGAGAGAGAGAGAGAGAGAGAGAGAGAGAGAGAGAGAGAGAGAGAGAGAGAGTGCGTGAGCATGTTTTGATATCGTCATTCAACTAACGTTAGCTAATCACTTCAATTTGGCTTTAGGTGACTAAAGCATAATAGCAACCAAAAAAATAAAGATGGACATAAGGAAGTTTTTTTTTACAAAAAGTCAAAGTGTAAGTAGGAAGATGTTATTAAAGTAATAAACACAATTGATAATGATTCTCATAGCAAATGAAAAAATAATTTACTAATGAAGTTAGCAGAGTCATACTTTCTCTCTAAACAGCATGCATCAATTTATCATTTTATCAGGCGAGTGAAGCAGTGCAGCCTGGTAAAAGCAGTACAGAGGCAGGTGGAGCAACAGGGTCGCAGGTGGGGTCTGTAATGGCTTAGTGATTATAACAGTGAAAGTGTTAGACTCAGTTTTGAGATATATTATTGTTTGAGGCACATTGTGATATAATAGTAGGCTAATGCTGTATAGTAATACTCAGCAAATAAAGTTAGCATAGCCATATATTTTCTCTCTATATGGCATGCATCAATTTATTATTTTATCAGGTGAATGAAGCAATGCACCCAGGTACGAGCAGCAGCACAGACACAGGAGTGGCAGGCAGAGCACGTGAGCGTGCATGTGCTCATGCTTGTAGCGCCAGGGGTATTGGTAGCTTACAGTAAGGCTGGGATAGGTTATAATTCAGGTTATTAGTAATTCTACAGCAGGGATGTCAAACCAGCTTCCAGGAGGGACACTTTATCATAGTGTTTTAAGTGTATACCAGCCAACTTCATGTCAATCAAACTGTCCTCGAATCATGTCCAGCATTCATTTCAAGCCACCAGAAGTTACCATTTAATAGCTGTCTACTAAAAAATTTCTTCCCGGGAGGGCATGCCCCCGAACCCCACTAGCGACCGTGACTCCGCCCCCCTACAAAATTGTGTCCCCACCAATGTTCAAACCAAACCTACGCCCTTGTATATATATATATATATATATATATATATATATATATATATATATATATATATATATATATATATATATGCCCCGGTAGCTAAAAGCTTAGTTACGGCTCTGGGCAAAACCAAAGCCCTTGGCCAGAATACAATATTTTTCTCTATGCATTCTTTTCTGTTGAGCACTCCTGACACCGTTGAAACGGTGAGTCTCAGGTCGCCTGCGGATACATAAGTCCAATCATTGCGTCTGAACCTGGTGTGTAATCCCAGGTAACTGCTCACTTTTAACACGATTTAAGACGTTAATTCACGTTTTAAGTAATACATTGTCCCCTTCAGACATGTTAAAGGAGAGATTCGGAAATAACATTCAAACCTATGCGCGAGTAAATACCATCCTAACTCCTAAATCCAAAAAAAAAAAAGAAAAAAGAAAAAAAAAATATTTAACCCTCTATGGCATGGCGTTGCCCTCAGGCAACAAACTACCTTTTTGGACCTCACACCGCCCCTTTAATTTTTTTTAATAAAAAAAATATATATAATATCACCTGACATGTCTGTGTCCAATGAATTGAGGGGCTGAAGTGGGTGTGGCCTTTTGTCTGGGGGTGGAGCAGTCCTTTCAGGAAGCAAAGCCGCATGGGACACAGTGCCACCAATTGGTAAGATAAAATCACTTTTTAGCATGTTTAAATTGAAATAACTTTATATAAAAAAATATATGCATGTGCATGAGTATGTAAAGAAGTATGTTTGATTGTTTAAAGACTTATTTTTTTTTTATTTATATACTAAAACTGTGTTTTTTTTTTCGTTGCCTCAGGGCAACATTGTGCAGTTGGACCACTTTTGTTCAGGCAATATCATGCTAAAGTGTGGAGATGTGCTCGGATGCATAATTATGACCATAGTCAATGTTTTTACTTTACTATCTACTGATACTTACAGGAAATGGACACAAGAACATTTTATGGGCGGAAGGAACATGATCGAGCAGTTAGGGTCATTCCCTCTGACAGTGAGGACAGTGAGCTTGAGGAGAGTGACAGTGAGGACAGTGAGGACTGTGAGACTGAGTCTGAGGATGAAGATGTAGCAGAGGTTGATGTTCCATGCCTACCCCGGTGGAGAACACCCCACAATGCATACTTCAATGCTTACCCAGAATGGCAGGGCCTGCTTTCAAGATCTGATGATATCATGTCCCCCCTCCAGTACTTCAAGCAGTTTTTCTCTGAAGACATTCTGGAAGTTATTATAGGGCAGTCAAATCTATATGCGATACAATGTAACGCAAACAAGCCCCTTAACCTCACTACAAAAGAATTGGAGCAGTTCCTGGGTATTGTGGTGTACATGTCATTGTTTGGTTTACCATGCACCCACATGTTTTGGAACAAAGCCTGCCGAGTGTCCCAAGTAGCTGACACCATCATACTGAATAGATGGGAGGCCATCAAAAAATCCCTGCACTTCAGTAACAATGAAGAGAGACAGGAGGAAAATGATGATCCACTCCACAAGATCCGACCACTGGTCACTCATCTAACCTCAAAACTGACGTCAATCCCAATGGGTGAGAAGCTGGCTATTGATGAGCAGATGGTCCCATTCAAGGGAAGAAATAGATTGAAGTAATACCTGCCATCAAAACCAAAGAAATGGGGCTACAAGATACTCGTCTTGGCTGGCTCTGATGGTGTCCCGCACAACTTAGAAATCTACACAGGGAGAGTTGTACAACCCCCTGAGCTAGCAGATGTGGGAGCAAGTGGCAACATTGTCCTCCTCCTGGCCCAGCCTATACCCAAGCAAGAGAAGTACAAGCTCTTCTTCGACAACTGGTTTACGAGTGTCCCTCTTGTGCTCACACTGGCTCAGCAGGGAATTCACTGCACTGGTACTGTTCGTGGCAACAGACTACCAGGGGTCAACTTGATGTGCGATGCTGAGCTGAAGAGAGCAGGACGTGGATCTTTTGAACAGAAGATGGCCATTGTTGGAGAAACCACCTTGCACGTTGTGAAGTGGTACGATAACAGCTCAGTGACCCTTCTGAGTGATTACACTGGAGCCCACCCAGTCACCGAGGTTGACAGGTGGGATCGCAAGTGAAAGATGATCACCAAAGTCCCCTGCCCTGCTGTGGTGAAAGAATACAACAAGAATATGGGTGGGGTGGATCTGTTTGACTCACTGATTGCACTGTACCGGAACAAAATCAAATCAAAGAAGTGGCACCACCGGCTGGTGTTCCACTATCTGGATATGATCATCGTGACCACCTGGCTGCTCTACCGAAGAGATTGTGAAGGCACTGGCATGAGAAAGAAGGAACAAATGAAGCTGTGTACCTTCAAGTCATACATTGCTGAAGGCCTATGCAAAAGTGGAAAGAGTCTGGAGCGCAAGAAAGGTCGTCCCAGTTCCACAATTGCTGGTGAGTATGAGGAGAAGAGGAGAAAAGGACCCGCTGCTCCAATTCCAGTCCCTGATATGCACCTGGATGCCACAGCCCACTGAATATTTATGGCTGAAAAGAAGGGGAGATGCAAGGTACCAGGGTGCACAGGTACACCAAAAGCCAAGTGCCGGAAATGTGATGATTGTTTGATGTTTTGACTTTAAAGCTTCTAATTGTGATTGGTTGAAACCATTTGTGGTTGATGTTTGTCAAAATAAAACTTCTTATAATGCATATATTGCTTATTTTCCTTATTCCACTTATCATATGTACTATAGAAAACCTTGGTGTTTCAGTACCCTCGTAGCACATTGTTGCCC
Organism: Acipenser ruthenus; assembly: GCF_902713425.1. NCBI lineage: Eukaryota > Metazoa > Chordata > Actinopteri > Acipenseriformes > Acipenseridae > Acipenser > Acipenser ruthenus. The sequence continues at coordinate 85,510,707 of NC_081190.1, read as the reverse complement.
TGAGGCAACAAACCAATATCTGGTTGGGGGGGGGGGACGACAAATTTTATGATGGATATATTATCAGGGACCCCCAAGCTCCCAAAAAATGGGGTGAAATATTTTTTTCCCACCAAAATAAAAATTCATGCCATAGAGGGTTAATTAATAAATATATATATTAATAATATATATATAATAATAAAATTATTAATTTAATATATATATATATATATATATATATATATATATATATATATATATATATATATATATATATATATATAAATAATTAATATATATATATATATATATATATATATATATATATATATATAATTGCATGCCCCGGTAGCTCCGATATGGAGTCTTGCATGCCCCGCTAGCTACGATATGGAGTCTTTCCATCCACCTCCGGTTCCTTCATCCCAGAGGTGCATGCAATATATATATATATATATATATATATATATATATATATATATATATATATATATATATTGCATGCCCCGGTAGCTAAATGCTTAGTTACGGCTCTGGGCAAAACCAAAGCCCATGGCCAGTATACAATATTTTTCTCTATGCATTCTTTTCTGTTGAGCACTCCTGACACCATTGAAACGGTGAGTCTCAGGTCGCCTGCGGATACATAAGTCCAATCATTGCGTCTGAACCTGGTGTGTAATTCCAAGGTAACTGCTCACTTTTAACACGATTTAAGACGTTAATCCACGTTTTAAGTAATACAGTGTCCCCTTCAGACATGTTAAAGGAGAGATTCGGTAATAACATTCAAACCTATGCGCGATTAAATACCTTCCTAACTCCTAACATCCAAAAAAAAAAGAAAAAAGAAAAAAATATCAATAATTAATATATATATATATATATATATATATATATATATATATATATATATATATATATAATTGCATGCCCCGGTAGCTCCGATATGGAGTCTTGCATGCCCCGCTAGCTACGATATGGAGTCTTTCCATCAACCTCCGGTTGCTTCATTCCGGAGGTGCATGCAATATATCTATATATATATATATATATATATATATATATATATATATATATATATATATATATATATATATATATATATATATATATATATATGAGTCTCAGGTATATATATATACGGCTCTGGGCAAAACCAACGCCCTTGGCCAGTATACAATATTTTTCTCTATGCATTCTTTTCTGTTGAGCACTCCTGACACCGTTGAAACGGTGAGTCTCAGGTCGCCTGCGGATACATAAGTCCAATCATTGCGTCTGAACCTGGTGTGTAATTCCAAGGTAACTGCTCACTTTTAACACGATTTAAGACGTTAATCCGCGTTTTAAGTAATACAGTGTCCCCTTCAACCATGTTAAAGGAGAGATTCGGAAATAACATTCAAACCTATGCGCGAGTAAATACCATCCTAACTCCTAACATCCAAAAAAAAAGAAAAAAGAAAAAAACTAACAATAAATATATATATATATATATATATATATATATATATATATATATATATATATATATATATATATATATATATATATATAATTGCATGCCCCGGTAGCTCCGATATGGAGTCTTGCATGCCCCGCTAGCTACGATATAGAGTCTTTCCATCCACCTCCGGTTGCTTCATTCCGGAGGTGCATGCAATATATATATATATATATATATATATATATATATATATATTTGCATACCCCGGTAGCTAAAAGCTTAGTTACGGCTCTGGGCAAAATAAACGCCCTTGGCCAGTATACAATATTTTTCTCTATGCATTCTTTTCTGTTGAGCACTCCTGACACCGTTGAAACGGTGAGTCTCAGGTCGCCTGCGGATACATAAGTCCAATCATTGCGTCTGAACCTGGTGTGCAATCCCAAGGTAACTGCTCACTTTTAACACGATTTAAGACGTTAATTCACGTTTTAAGTAATACAGTGTCCCCTTCAGACATGTTAAAGGAGAGATTCGGAAATAACATTCAAACCTATGCGCGAGTAAATACCATCCTAACTCCTAACATCCAAAAAAAAAAGAAAAAAGAAAAAAAATAACAATAATTAATATATATATATATATATATATATATATATATATATATATATATATATATATATATATATATATTTGCATGCCCCGGTAGCTAAAAGCTTAGTTACGGCTCTGGGCAAAACCAACGCCCTTGGCCAGTATACGACTATGCATTCGTATCTAGGTGTATATGGTAGCTAGCGTTGTGTTGGAGCAGCAGGACAAGCTCGCCATCCCGCCCGCTGCTTTCCTGCTCACCAAAACACAACGCACCCAGGGGAGAGATACCATGGTAAATAGGTAACCTATTTACCATGGTATCCCTCCCCTGCGGCGGCTGCTCTTCATCTCCGGCTGCTCTTGATCTCCGTGAACGCACCCGCTGTCACATTGAAGCGCTTGAAAACACAGCACAACATTCCCTAATAACACTTGCAATGCATTATGACTTCAAAGGTATGACTTTAAGTCTATGACATTATTATTTATTGATTTTATTTTGTTTTATTTCTTTGATCACCAACTGCCACGACAACACACTCGTTTTTTTTTTTATGCAGTACTCCTGACGAACTTCACCCATTGACCGCATCGTACCGGCTCTTAAGGTAGCTTGTGTTGGAGCAGCAGGAGAAGCTCGCCATCCCGCCCGCTGCTTTCCTGCTCACCAAAACACAACGCACCCAGGGGAGAGATACCATGGTAAATAGGTAACCTATTTACCATGGTATCCCTCCCCTGCGGCGGCTGCTCTTCATCTCCGGCTGCTCTTGATCTCCGTGAACGCACCCGCTGTCACATTGAAGCGCTTGAAAACACAGCACAACATTCCCTAATAACACTTGCAATGCATTATGACTTCAAAGGTATGACTTTAAGTCTATGACATTATTATTTATTGATTTTATTTTGTTTTATTTCTTTGATCACCAACTGCCACGACAACACACTCGTTTTTTTTTTTTATGCAGTACTCCTGACGAACTTCACCCATTGACCGCATCGTACGGGCTCTTAAGGTAGCTTGTGTTGGAGCAGCAGGACAAGCTCGCCATCCCGCCCGCTGCTTTCCTGCTCACCAAAACACAACGCACCCAGGGGAGAGATACCATGGTAAATAGGTAACCTATTTACCATGGTATCCCTCCCCTGCGGCGGCTGCTCTTCATCTCCGGCTGCTCTTGATCTCCGTGAACGCACCCGCTGTCACATTGAAGCGCTTGAAAACACAGCACAACATTCCCTAATAACACTTGCAATGCATTATGACTTCAAAGGTATGACTTTAAGTCTATGACATTATTATTTATTGATTTTATTTTGTTTTATTTCTTTGATTTATTATTATTATTATTTTATATTATATTATTATTATTTTGTTTTATTTCTTTGATCACCAACTGCCACGACAACACACTCGTTTTTTTTTTTATGCAGTTCTCCTGACGAACTTCACCCATTGACCGCATCGTACCGGCTCTTAAGGTAGCTTGTGTTGGAGCAGCAGGACAAGCTCGCCATCCCGCCCGCTGCTTTCCTGCTCACCAAAACACAACGCACCCAGGGGAGAGATACCATGGTAAATAGGTAACCTATTTACCATGGTATCCCTCCCCTGCGGCGGCTGCTCTTGATCTCCGGCTGCTCTTGATCTCCGTGAACGAACCCGCTGTCACATTGAAGGGCTTGAAAACACAGCACAACATTCCCTAATAACACTTGCAATGCATTATGACTTCAAAGGTATGACTTTAAGTCTATGACATTATTATTTATTGATTTTATTTTGTTTTATTTCTTTGATCACCAACTGCCACCACAACACACTCGTTTTTTTTTTATGCAGTACTCCTGACGAACTTCACCCATTGACCACATCGTACCGGCTCTTAAGGTAGCTTGTGTTGGAGCAGCAGGACAAGATCGCCATCCCGCCCGCTGCTTTCCTGCTCACCAAAACACAACGCACCCAGGGGAGAGATACCATGGTAAATAGGTAACCTATTTACCATGGTATCCCTCCCCTGCGGCGGCTGCTCTTCATCTCCGGCTGCTCTTGATCTCCGTGAACGCACCCGCTGTCACATTGAAGCGCTTGAAAACACAGCACAACATTCCCTAATAACACTTGCAATGCATTATGACTTCAAAGGTATGACTTTAAGTCTATGACATTATTATTTATTGATTTTATTTTGTTTTATTTCTTTGATCACCAACTGCCACGACAACACACTCGTTTTTTTTTTTATGCAGTACTCCTGACGAACTTCACCCATTGCCCGCATCGTACCGGCTCTTAAGGTAGCTTGTTTTGGAGCAGCAGGACAAGCTCGCCATCCCGCCCGCTGCTTTCCTGCTCACCAAAACACAACGCACCCAGGGGAGAGATACCATGGTAAATAGGTAACCTATTTACCATGGTATCCCTCCCCTGCGGCGGCTGCTCTTGATTTCCGTGAACGCACCCGCTGTCACATTGAAGCGCTTGAAAACACAGCACAACATTCCCTAATAACACTTGCAATGCATTATGACTTCAAAGGTATGACTTTAAGTCTATGACATTATTATTTATTGATTTTATTTTGTTTTATTTCTTTGATCACCAACTGCCACGACAACACACTCGTTTTTTTTTTTTTATGCAGTACTCCTGACTAACTTCACCCATTGACCGCATCGTACCGGCTCTTAAGGTAGCTTGTGTTGGAGCAGCAGGACAAGCTCGCCATCCCGCCCGCTGCTTTCCTGCTCACCAAAACACAACGCACCCAGGGGAGAGATACCATGGTAAATAGGTAACCTATTTACCATGGTATCCCTCCCCTGCGGCGGCTGCTCTTGATCTCCGGCTGCTCTTGATCTCCGTGAACGAACCCGCTGTCACATTGAAGTGCTTGAAAACACAGCACAACATTCCCTAATAACACTTGCAATGCATTATGACTTCAAAGGTATGACTTTAAGTCTATGACATTATTATTTATTGATTTTATTTTGTTTTATTTCTTTGATCACCAACTGCCACCACAACACACTCGTTTTTTTTTTATGCAGTACTCCTGACGAACTTCACCCATTGACCACATCGTACCGGCTCTTAAGGTAGCTTGTGTTGGAGCAGCAGGACAAGATCGCCATCCCGCCCGCTGCTTTCCTGCTCACCAAAACACAACGCACCCAGGGGAGAGATACCATGGTAAATAGGTAACCTATTTACCATGGTATCCCTCCCCTGCGGCGGCTGCTCTTCATCTCCGGCTGCTCTTGATCTCCGTGAACGCACCCGCTGTCACATTGAAGCGCTTGAAAACACAGCACAACATTCCCTAATAACACTTGCAATGCATTATGACTTCAAAGGTATGACTTTAAGTCTATGACATTATTATTTATTGATTTTATTTTGTTTTATTTCTTTGATCACCAACTGCCACGACAACACACTCGTTTTTTTTTTTATGCAGTACTCCTGACGAACTTCACCCATTGCCCGCATCGTACCGGCTCTTAAGGTAGCTTGTTTTGGAGCAGCAGGACAAGCTCGCCATCCCGCCCGCTGCTTTCCTGCTCACCAAAACACAACGCACCCAGGGGAGAGATACCATGGTAAATAGGTAACCTATTTACCATGGTATCCCTCCCCTGCGGCGGCTGCTCTTGATTTCCGTGAACGCACCCGCTGTCACATTGAAGCGCTTGAAAACACAGCACAACATTCCCTAATAACACTTGCAATGCATTATGACTTCAAAGGTATGACTTTAAGTCTATGACATTATTATTTATTGATTTTATTTTGTTTTATTTCTTTGATTTATTATTATTATTATTTTATATTATATTATTATTATTTTGTTTTATTTCTTTGATCACCAACTGCCACGACAACACACTCGTTTTTTTTTTTTTATGCAGTACTCCTGACGAACTTCACCCATTGACCGCATCGTACCGGCTCTTAAGGTAGCTTGTGTTGGAGCAGCAGGACAAGCTCGCCATCCCGCCCGCTGCTTTCCTGCTCACCAAAACACAACGCACCCAGGGGAGAGATACCATGGTAAATAGGTAACCTATTTACCATGGTATCCCTCCCCTGCGGCGGCTGCTCTTGATCTCCGGCTGCTCTTGATCTCCGTGAACGAACCCGCTGTCACATTGAAGTGCTTGAAAACACAGCACAACATTCCCTAATAACACTTGCAATGCATTATGACTTCAAAGGTATGACTTTAAGTCTATGACATTATTATTTATTGATTTTATTTTGTTTTATTTCTTTGATCACCAACTGCCACCACAACACACTCGTTTTTTTTTTATGCAGTACTCCTGACGAACTTCACCCATTGACCGCATCGTACCGGCTCTTAAGGTAGCTTGTGTTGGAGCAGCAGGACAAGATCGCCATCCCGCCCGCTGCTTTCCTGCTCACCAAAACACAACGCACCCAGGGGAGAGATACCATGGTAAATAGGTAACCTATTTACCATGGTATCCCTCCCCTGCGGCGGCTGCTCTTCATCTCCGGCTGCTCTTGATCTCCGTGAACGCACCCGCTGTCACATTGAAGCGCTTGAAAACACAGCACAACATTCCCTAATAACACTTGCAATGCATTATGACTTCAAAGGTATGACTTTAAGTCTATGACATTATTATTTATTGATTTTATTTTGTTTTATTTCTTTGATTTATTATTATTATTATTTTATATTATATTATTATTATTTTGTTTTATTTCTTTGATCACCAACTGCCACGACAACACACTCGTTTTTTTTTTTTTATGCAGTACTCCTGACGAACTTCACCCATTGACCGCATCGTACCGGCTCTTAAGGTAGCTTGTGTTGGAGCAGCAGGACAAGCTCGCCATCCCGCCCGCTGCTTTCCTGCTCACCAAAACACAACGCACCCAGGGGAGAGATACCATGGTAAATAGGTAACCTATTTACCATGGTATCCCTCCCCTGCGGCGGCTGCTCTTGATCTCCAGCTGCTCTTGATCTCCGTGAACGAACCCGCTGTCACATTGAAGTGCTTGAAAACACAGCACAACATTCCCTAATAACACTTGCAATGCATTATGACTTCAAAGGTATGACTTTAAGTCTATGACATTATTATTTATTGATTTTATTTTGTTTTATTTCTTTGATCACCAACTGCCACCACAACACACTCGTTTTTTTTTTATGCAGTACTCCTGACGAACTTCACCCATTGACCACATCGTACCGGCTCTTAAGGTAGCTTGTGTTGGAGCAGCAGGACAAGATCGCCATCCCGCCCGCTGCTTTCCTGCTCACCAAAACACAACGCACCCAGGGGAGAGATACCATGGTAAATAGGTAACCTATTTACCATGGTATCCCTCCCCTGCGGCGGCTGCTCTTCATCTCCGGCTGCTCTTGATCTCCGTGAACGCACCCGCTGTCACATTGAAGCGCTTGAAAACACAGCACAACATTCCCTAATAACACTTGCAATGCATTATGACTTCAAAGGTATGACTTTAAGTCTATGACATTATTATTTATTGATTTTATTTTGTTTTATTTCTTTGATCACCAACTGCCACGACAACACACTCGTTTTTTTTTTTATGCAGTACTCCTGACGAACTTCACCCATTGCCCGCATCGTACCGGCTCTTAAGGTAGCTTGTTTTGGAGCAGCAGGACAAGCTCGCCATCCCGCCCGCTGCTTTCCTGCTCACCAAAACACAACGCACCCAGGGGAGAGATACCATGGTAAATAGGTAACCTATTTACCATGGTATCCCTCCCCTGCGGCGGCTGCTCTTCATCTCCGGCTGCTCTTGATCTCCGTGAACGCACCCGCTGTCACATTGAAGCGCTTGAAAACACAGCACAACATTCCCTAATAACACTTTCAATGCATTATGACTTCAAAGGTATGACTTTAAGTCTATGACATTATTATTTATTGATTTTATTTTGTTTTATTTCTTTGATCACCAACTGCCACGACAACACACTCGTTTTTTTTTTTTATGCAGTACTCCTGACGAACTTCACCCATTGACCGCATCGTACGGGCTCTTAAAGTAGCTTGTGTTGGAGCAGCAGGACAAGCTCGCCATCCCGCCCGCTGCTTTCCTGCTCACCAAAACACAACGCACCCAGGGGAGAGATACCATGGTAAATAGGTAACCTATTTACCATGGTATCCCTCCCCTGCGGCGGCTGCTCTTGATCTCCGGCTGCTCTTGATCTCCGTGAACGCACCCGCTGTCACATTGAAGCGCTTGAAAACACAGCACAACATTCCCTAATAACACTTGCAATGCATTATGACTTCAAAGGTATGACTTTAAGTCTATGACATTATTATTTATTGATTTTATTTTGTTTGATGTTGAGCAACCCTGGTCTGAGAGGTACAGGATCTTGGCTTTGCATTCCACCAGTGCTCTCAGTTACATTCATGAATTCATTATTTGCTAAACTGCACAGATAAAGAATAGTTTAAATGATTTAAAGGTACCTAAAAAAAACACACACACGACTGTAGCTCTCCAGGACCAGGACTGACCACCACTGATACAAACGTTATTGTGGATTGGAGCAAAAAAATGTTAAGAACAGTATCAACAAAGTTTCTAAAAATCTGTTCATGCAGGTTTTTCGCATTGGTTTTTATGCCCCTGTGAGAGTTAAATACCAGCTATCTTCCCCATGAAATATTATGCTCCAAGTGTATGAAATGAAGTTGCATCATTTTCTGTTTAATAGTTATTTATAGATCATATTCTGAGATAGGTCAAAACAATTTGATGTACAATAAATATTTCTTATACATTACCATTTCCCTGTGTCTTATCTGAAGCATCTTCAATGTAGGACATCACAGTAGTTAGAAGATGCCCACTAGAAAGTCTGAAAATAGCATCTACCATTCTGGATAGGCCACTCATTAGGTTCCGTTCCAAGTTTACTCCAAAACGTAGTTCTACTTCGTGCAACAGCTAAAATACAGATGCTAAAGTTATTATTATATTTATTTATTTATCATATGCCTTTATCCAAGGCGATATACACAGCTGTAAAAAAGAGTTGAATACTTACAAATAATGTAGTAGTTAAAAAAATCAATAAATAAAACAAAATCAAACTAAACTGAATGCGAGCAGAAAGAAGTTGCATGGGAAAAACCAGGAGCAGTGGAGTTTTGTAAAAGCTGGAGCAGGTGGATTGCTGATGCAGAAAGGTCACCTAGGAGGACTAATTAAAGTGATTATACATGCTTATAACTAAAAATATTAATTTCTCATCAATCACCATAGTAGAATAAAAACTAGTACCTACCAGTTTAGGATGCTTTAGGAATGGAAACAGACCAAGGACTTCTTCAGTGGACTTCTTCTCCATCATTCTTTCCCGAGTGTGTACAGTTCTATTCATGCTGTCACATATGGCTTCAATGTTCGGCCTCAATTTCGTTATTTCTTTTCTTATGGAGTCCAAGTGTTTGGCAATACTATGCTCGTCTTCTCCTGGGAACTCCTCACTTTGCATCTGCAATATGTATCATAACGTTAAGTAATTCAATACTTATGATCAGGCATTTACTGCATGTATTCTCTGTGCTTTTCTTTACTCTGGAAAAATGCTAAAGATCAAGTACTCTCCATGAAAGCCAATTAGCTAATAAACTACACAATCGCATGTATGTACATATATAAAGTATGTAATTCTATTTCAATCTATTTCTGTCAATGCAGATCCAAGAGTTAGGCTTACAGATTCTCTTCTCTTTTTCATGAGCGGTTGCTGTTGCTCTGGTGCACGCTTCCTTCCTCGACCCACAGCACCAAACTTTTTTTTCATGTCTTCTACAGTCTCCACTGAAATAAGTGTCTTTCTCTCTTTTTTGAATTTATTTCTCAGTATTTCAAGTAGAGTAGCCTGAAACAATGATAGAAAGTTAAACCTATGTCCATTATCTGGCTATAAAAAATACATATCAACTAGTAAAAATATATTTAACGCTGCATAATTTTGACAAATTAATGTTTATTCGACTATTTCTTTTATGAATATAACTACCAAATGTATACTCACATATCCAGTTTGGCTGTCATCCCTTAGAAAGCGTATATTTGCTGAGGTCATCAAACAGAGTCTGTATTAGAGCTGCACGAAGGGCAGATTTGTCTTTTGATTTGAAACCAATGTCCTTTCTATCAAGGGCCATCTGTACAACTGGAGGAAATATAGGCAATGTATAACATGCGGTCCAAACATGAACACTTGTTGAGGTTTGTGGCACTTCTCTGCATTCTACTGGTAGCACCTTCTCTGAAACAATATGCTCATTTGCTTTTGTTCTATGAAAATACAAAAAACAACAAAAAAAACAATATTTCATAATTTTAATCACCTGAAAATATCTAAAGACTTGATATTTAAACAGAGCCTTATAATATAACAGCCATATTAATTTTCTACACAGAAGTTTAAAACCATACATTCCCAGTCCTCATTTTCAGGAATTAAACTAGTGAAAATACGTCTCTCTCTCTCTCTCTCTCTCTCTCTCTCTCTCTCTCTCTCTCTCTGTGTGTTTCCATAAAGAAATGTACTCCCATAATATACATCTTTCTTACAATACAACATTACAATACAAAAAGCGTACTGGTAGTAGTAATTTATACTTTTCAAAGTGATTCCTGTATAGTATGTGGTATTTAAATGTAAATACTAAAACACAACAATAGACTAACATAATGTATAATATATTTGTCATTACATACCTTTTAAGGTTCTCGAGAGCATTTAAAAATTTGACTTGGTCCTTCATAGTTCGGAAGATCTTTCCAATCATATGTTCTGTCAGACCTAAAAGAGTCTCACCATCTATTTCTTCACCTAATGAACAAAAAAACATAAAATTAATCAGAAAAATAAGCACCAATGTTAACCTGCCATTGTAATTAATATCACAGTTTTAAATGCAAGCAGTACCTTATACACAGTATGATGAGGTGCAATATATAAACATCCATCACTGTCTTCATAAGCATCTAGTGCATGGTAGTCAACTTCATTGCCAGGTGTTAATGTACACCACTCATGCAAAGCCTCTATTTTGAAGGCATGAAGGTGAGAATTAAATTCCAGAGCAAAATACAGTTTCCCACACAAAATCCATGTACACCTAAACTGAATGATATGCAAGATTTTGAAAAAAATGGGTAAATCCTCATGGACTACATCGACAATGAAGTAATCCTTGACTTCGTATTTCACGTGATCCACAGTTAGTTTCTTTACTTTCAGTATGGTTTCATCAGCTTCAAGTTCACTGGCTTGAATATTGCATTTTTCAAGAATAATGTCTTTCAAAGATGTAGATGATAGCTGAACAACACAAGACCCTTCTTGCTCATATGACTGATGCAAAGCATCTGCACAACAAAAATCCCAACACTGTCTTTGTTGATGTCTTTTTGCTAAAGTAAAGCAGATGTTCCGGAAGTTCCACACATTTCTTGCAAGCCGCTTAAAGTACTGGTGCTTTCCTTCAAAACGTAAGCACCAAAGTGATCAAAGTGGTCCAAATTCAGCTAGCAATCTGGGGTAGTGTACCAAGTAATGAAATTTTGGTATAAAATTACCAGGATACAGTCTATTAAATTCGCTGAGAAATTCTCCAATTAAAATCTGCAAATGTGAAAGTGACGACTTTTTCACAACAGGAGACATTACAAAGTCTACTATTTCACGCACCGGCGTAGATTTAGCTAGGGACGGTAGGGACATGTCCCTACCAATGTCAAGGGACCGTTGAATTGTCCCTACCAATAATTTTGATAAATCTTAAACGTCTTTTGTCAAGTCATTTTATCTGCTCCACAAAGGGTTAACTCTCTCAAGCCCCCCGCCCCTCCCCCTCGTTAGTCCTCCCTCCTCCAAAAAAAACAAAACAAAAAAAAACGCTAATTTGATTGGCTTTGGCCCTTCCATACTGCATCACTGTAACATGGACTCAGTGCGTGGCTGACGTCAGGGACCAGCAGAGTGTGTTGTTTTCATTGAAGTGCGAAAGTGCACAAGGACTCGGGAGTGAAAGGTAAATCTCCGGGTTTAAAATAAAAAAAAAAATTCTAGTCATTCTTAAACGGTGTACATTGTGCCATAATTTTCACATTTATTTTAAAAAATAAGAATAAATATAATCAGTTTAATTCGATGTTTGTGTTTGTTGGTTAATGCGTTGTCATATTATTTCAATCCTCCTTCCTCCCTTTGTAACTAACTTACTCCTTGCTTGATATTTTTGTATCGTGTGTGTAAAAAGCGAACACGAACATATGTATTTGATTGAATGGACAGTGTGACTATCCAGGCGGCTAAATAAATGCACTATATTATATAGGCAGTAATAAAAAATATATAAAAAGTCAAATTAATGGTGGGGGGGGGGGGGACGGGGGACAACGACAGATATACAAATAAATTTCAGTGTGGCGTGAGTAAAAAAAAGGTTGAGAACCGCTGGTTTAGGCTGGACTCTGGAAAGACGCTCATCTGAAGTTGCCGCTTGCCGGTCAGGCTGATATGAGTGTGAGCCACTGACTGAATGAAAGCCAGGTGCCGCGGCTGAAGGTATTGTCAGCTCGTCAGCAACATAGTTTGAGAGAATAAAGCTACCTACCTACCTACCTATTACGTTAGCGACCCATTGCTAGCTGCTAACCCAACGTCCTTGGTGGCTAGCTAGCTTGTTTCACAGCTAAATCATTATGTGTGTGTGTGTGTGTGTGAGAGAGAGAGAGAGAGAGAGAGAGTGTGCGTGAGCATGTTTTGATATCGTCATTCAACTAACGTTAGCTAATCACTTCAATTTGGCTTTAGGTGACTAAAGCATAATAGCAACCAAAAAAATAAAGATGGACATAAGGAAGTTTTTTTTACAAAAAGTCAAAGTGTAAGTAGGAAGATGTTATTAAAGTAATAAACACAATTGATAATGATTCTCATAGCAAATGAAAAAATAATTTACTAATGAAGTTAACAGAGTCATACTTTCTCTCTAAACAGCATGCATCAATTTATCATTTTATCAGGCGAGTGAAGCAGTGCAGCCTGGTAAAAGCAGTACAGAGGCAGGTGGAGCAACAGGGTCGCAGGTGGGGTCTGTAATGGCTTAGTGATTATAACAGTGAAAGTGTTAGACTCAGTTTTGAGATATATTATTGTTTGAGGCACATTGTGATATAATAGTAGGCTAATGCTGTATAGTAATACTCAGCAAATAAAGTTAGCATAGCCATATATTTTCTCTCTATATGGCATGCATCAATTTATTATTTTATCAGGTGAATGAAGCAATGCACCCAGGTACGAGCAGCAGCACAGACACAGGAGTGGCAGGCAGAGCACGTGAGCGTGCATGTGCTCATGCTTGTAGCGCCAGGGGTATTGGTAGCTTACAGTAAGGCTGGGATAGGTTATAATTCAGGTTATTAGTAATTCTACAGCAGGGATGTCAAACCAGCTTCCAGGAGGGACACTTTATCATAGTGTTTTAAGTGTATACCAGCCAACTTCATGTCAATCAAACTGTCCTCGATTCATGTCCAGCATTCATTTCAAGCCACCAGAAGTTACCATTTAATAGCTGTCTACTAAAAAATTTCTTCCCGGGAGGGCATGCCCCCGAACCCCACTAGCGACCGTGACTCCGCCCCCCTACAAAATTGTGTCCCCACCAATGTTCAAACCAAACCTACGCCCTTGACCTCCGGAATGAAGCAACCGGAGGTGGATGGAAAGACTCAATATTGCAGCTACCGGGGCATGCAAGACTCCATATCGTAGATACCGGGCATGCAATTATATATATATATATATATATATATATATATATATATATATATATATATATATGATGGAGAGGCATATTCCCATTCCCTTAATAGTTAGGATGGTATTTACTCGCGCATACACTCTAAATCTGGGGTTGATACTGTGGAGGAAGCTTTTAAGGTGCTTCGAAGAACCTTTTTACTAGGGTTCCATGAGGAACCTTACAAATAAGGATCTTTTCAGAACCTCAAGGTTCTACTTGGAACCTTTTATGTTTATTTACAAACTTACATGCATAATATTATATATATATATATATATATATATATATATATATATATATATATATATATATATATATATATAATATGCGTGTCTGCATAATTTGTCTGGTTAAATAACATGCTAGGAATTACTGGTTTGCAATATCAATAAAAACAAAGAAATACTTTTTATAGAAACCCTTTATTACGGGTAGAGCAATAAAATAAATAAATACAGTATAGGAGTTATACTTTTAATTATAACACATAAATGCATACAAATAAAACAGTCTGTATATGTTTCATTACCCTTAGAATAACAACATATATATATTAATGTTATTTTTTTTTAATTTTTTTTTTTGGATGTTTGGAGTTTTACTCGCCCATAGTTTTGTATGTTATTTCCGAATTTCTCCTTAGACATGTCTGAAGGGGACACTGTATTACTTAAAACGTGAATTAACGTATTAAAACGTGTTAACTGTGAGCAGTTACCTTGGGATTACACACCAGGTTCAGACGCATTGAATGGACTAATGTATCCGCAGGCGACCTAAGACTCACCGTTTCCACGGTGTCAGTAGTGCTCAACAGAAAATAATGCATACAGAAAAATATTGTATACTGGCCATGGGCTTTGGTTTTCCCCAGCGCCGTAACTAAGCATTTAGCTACCGGGGCATGCAAATATATATATATATATATATATATATATATATATATATATATATATATATATATATATATATATATATATATATTTATAAATTGCATGGACCTCCAGAATGAAGCAACCGGAGGTGGATGGAAAGACTCAATATTGCCTCTACTGGGGCATGCAAGACTCCATATCGTAGATACCGGGCATGCAATTATATATATATATATATATATATATATATATATATATATATATATATATATATATATATATATATATATATATTATTGTTTTTTTTTTTCTTTTTTTTTTTTTTTTTGGATGTTAGGAGTTAGGATGGTATTTACTCGCGCATAGTTTTGTATGTTATTTCCGAATTTCTCCTTTAACATGTCTGAAGGGGACACTGTATTACTTAAAACGTGAATTAACGTATTAAAACGTGTTAACTGTGAGCAGTTACCTTGGGATTACACACCAGGTTCAGCCGCATTGATTGGACTAATGTATCCGCAGGCGACCTAAGACTCACCGTTTCAACGGTGTCAGTAGTGCTCAACAGAAAATAATGCATACAGAAAAATATTGTATACTGGCCATGGGCTTTGGTTAGCATACAGTGTCCCCTTCAGACACTAAACAGTGGCCTACAGTTTTATGTTTGTCTGAAAAAAACAACTACAATTGGTATTTTTAATAATCATTAACATGTTCATTATTTCAATATACAAACATGCAGTATTTTGTAATTATTTAAATCCAATCTTCTCCACTGCAGTTAAACTATGGTTGTTTTTCCTATGCACTTGACAGTGGTGGTGGGTGTTTTTGCCAAAAACTGCTTTAAGTGTGTGATGCAGTGTTGTAAGATTTATTGACATTATGTTGATAATCAGAACAACAGGGTTCACTAACCTCGACTAGGTCAGGGTTAACACAGTTGAGCTCAGATGAAACAGCCCATTTGCAATGTACAGTACTGGGTGGCTATTGGTCATTCAGCAGTGTGATGCAAATACCTGCAGTTACCACAAAGCGCTGACCTGAGCACACTTGCTCATTTGCTATTCTAGTTTTCTCCCTGGGATGCTCGTACTTAAATATTTAATATAAATGGACTTTAGTTGGTATATAGGGGGCTGGTGTCTATAGAGTTAACACAAACTGTTTTACAATTTCTGAAAATGAAATTAAGAAGTTGTGAGCGATGGGGATATAAATAGGCCCAATTAATCCCACACCTGCCGCACACCTTCTGTGAATGATGCAATTGTCAGCAAATGATTTACTGACCATCCCAATATAATTTAGGAGCAAAAGAAACATCTGTAATTGGCGTAATTACAGGGATTAATTATAGCATTGTTTCTTTACCGAATATCTCAATCGTCCTGCCTGGGGACAGACGTGAAGTTATGTATATATACATTTAGTGTGCCCAATTATTTTACCCCCGATTTTCTCCCCAATTTGGAATGTCCAATTATTTTTTCTCCTCATCGCAGCAATTCCTTACACAGCTCAGGAGATCCAAAGGTTCAGTGGGCGTCCTCTGATCCCACAACCAAACTATTATCCTCTTTTACACCCAGGAACTCGAGAGCGGATGTCAGCGAGCTACTGACCTCTGGAGGACAAAGGCCAGCCCTGCAGGTGTCCGCTTTTGAGCTCACAGGGCGCCTGGCCAGCAGGGTTCACTGTAGCGCAATGAGGAGAAACAGTCCCTTTTGTTTTTGCTTCCCTAACCCACGGGAGTGCCAGAGCCAATGTTACGCTCCCTTTGGAATTCACAGCGAAGACCGACAACTTTGCACAGCCAGGACGCGAACCTGTGCTGTATGACCACACAACCACGCTTTTACCAGGTGAGCCACTCGAGGACCCCCTGATAGTGTTTTTGAGGTTAAGATTCATTTAAAAGTTATAACTAGCTCTTTATTTTATATATATATATATATATATATATATATATATATTGCACCAGGATTAGTGAACAAAAGGAAAAGTGAAACGAAGAAACTGTAAAAAGTGACGACTGGACACCAACCACTAAAAGCTGGTAATTTTAAACTTTAAAGAGATAGTTTATACCCTCTAAGCGGGCAATTTCTAATCTCTTTATTCATGCCACTGTCTGGTGCTCCAAGGGAGACTACAGTTGGATTTTTATACCAGCTCTGTTATCCCCAGCTGGGGATGAAATCCATTGCGAAGGGGATGAAGTGGAGGTGGCTGTACACACACACACACAATTTGTTACAAACTGTTTATCCAATTGACAGGAAACTTAGCATCAACATTATAGAGTATACATTAATGATAATATACAAGATTGTGAATGTCACACAGTTTTACATACATCTGGATAATCCCTCATCAGACTGTGATTAAACATTTCATTGCTAATTCTTATTCTATCCTGTACATACTGTTGATATGTCATGTTCATCGTTTAGAGTTTACGTGGCAGGAGATGTATATGTATACATAAGCATAGGCAAATTGTAAGCATGGCAAATTCTTTGTTGAGATTTAGTAATGTCTTTCTCAAAGAGACCCAAGTGTAAATGTTTGTCGTAATCACCATGGATAATAGCATTTACATAATGTCCCGTGACAAGAAATTACATCTAAAATACAAATGTATTTTTTTCAGATTTGTAAAAAAAGACCTGCTTCTCCTGGTGTTGTATCCTTGCTGGACGGAGATGGTGAAGATGCTGGAGGCGGCCAAGCCAGCACAGTATGGGGTAGATTTGACAAGGGACAAGAAAAGGTAATTAGAATTACAACGTGATGTTTAGGAACCCGCATTAGAGAGACAGATAGATTCAAATTATTATTTTTCTCTGTCCCCTTACATTTGTATGCTGTTTGAAATCATATTTTTGTAATAATCTGTTTTCAGGATATGCCATAGACCTAGGTTAGATGAGCCAAAATGTCTTTATATCAGTAGTAACTGTGTATAGCCAGGTATACAATCGGAAACTTAATTCACTTTTGAGTTATTGTCTATGTTTGGTACACAGCTTATCTTCCTGATTTTATTTTTATTTTTTTTAACTTAGGTTCCATTACCAGTGCTGTCCCATAAAAATGAGCCATTTTCCTGCCACATTGTTTCACCCTCTGGACATATCAATGATTCAGATCTTTTACACATATCCATCTTATATGGATGTTTTGTGTTTTGTTTATAAAAAATGTGTAAATGTGTAAAGGACTAGGGGTTGTGGTGTTTGTCTGAAGTAAGAGAGTGGTGGTGTAACATCAAATCATTTGCAGCACGAATAAGTCACAGTCACTGGCCATGTCATGCACACTTATTTCTAACTCATTGGTTGATCGAAAATAAGTTTAACATGCAATGGAGTAGTTCATTGGTTTTATACGCTCCCTTTAAAGATGTAATAAACAATCTCATCCAGTGGGATCTCTTTTCAGAGTGTGCAGTAGCAGAAGGGGATTGTGGGAATGTGTGGAGCTAAGGAAGGTAGAAGGAGATGCGCAGTAGAAACCCTGGGATATGTTTACACAATGAACTAATTTGTGAATGAATATATTTGGTGTTAATTAAAGTTAATAAGACAAAATATTTTAGTGTAAAATTATACTTGATGGTGGGGTACTGCCTTTTTTAATTTTTACAGAGATGTCATTTTTTAAATCTTATTGCTATCTTACCAGAAGGCCACCTCCCCTCCAGACATTCCGATCAGAGAAAAGAGACAATTCGAAGCCAACCCAAAGAGACGTCCAAGACCTTGTCTGGGCTGCCTATCTGTAATATCAGCTAAAAAGGAGGCTCCTGTAACAGTAAGTTATCTTTCCTGTAGCCATTCCCTAGACTGCAGTGTTATGTGGCACTTCATTACCAAATCAATCAGAAAACATGTCACCTTCAGTTAGTCCATTTTTTTAATTTGTTTTTTAAAAATCAATTAAATATATTTAAACTTGTCAGTTTTTGTTTACATTGCATTATTTTGGAACTCTTAATAGAATTATTGATAATAGAAACAACTTTGCAAATGCCATTACTATTTTTCAGATTCCTAGGATGAAACCGGACAGCGTGTGTTTGTCTTCGCCCTCCAGAGTCAGCCCTGGGGTGGTAGCGGTGAGCTGAGCATAATTAAATAATTGGCCATTCCAAATTGGGGAGAAAATAATAAAAAATAATTGGCAACGACTAAATTTATAAAAAAAAAAAAAAAAGTGAAATGCTTCAGTTTTTACAAGCTTGATTAATATGCCCCTATTTACCAGATAGAGGGGTCTACTATTCAATGGTTCTATAGAATGTTGACACACGCTGATGAAAAAATAGCACCATCTAGATTTCTTCCTTATCAAGCAACTAAATCAGACACCATATATCTTGTGATCGTAGCAGATTTTGCCCATTTTGAGGATAAGTGATACCAAACATTAAACAAACTACATGGGAAGTTTTATTAAAAGGATTCTCACCTTTCCCCAGCATACAGCTGATCCTGTCCTAATGTGAAGGTGGATCCAACAAGTGACGTCGTGATCCTGCCAGTCGAAGTGCAGAAAAATCACAGTCAAATGCATGTTGGCCTGATAACCAAATATTGTTCTTTTTTTTTTTTTTTTTTTAATCCTGCGCTAGTAAATCATGTATCTGTGTCAGGATAGCATATACAGC
Source organism: Acipenser ruthenus (assembly GCF_902713425.1). NCBI lineage: Eukaryota > Metazoa > Chordata > Actinopteri > Acipenseriformes > Acipenseridae > Acipenser > Acipenser ruthenus. The sequence continues at coordinate 85,491,233 of NC_081190.1, read as the reverse complement.
ATGCTCATGCCTAAGTAAACAAACATTTTAAGAACATAAGAAAGTTTACAAACGAGAGGAGGCCATTCGGCCCATCTTGCTCTTTTGGTTGTTAGTAGCTTATTGATCCCAGAATCTCATCAAGCAGCTTCTTGAAGGATCCCAGGGTATCGGCTTCAACAACATTACTGGGGAGCGGGTTCCAGACCCTCACAATTCTCTGTGTAGAAAAGTGCCTCCTATTTTCTGTTCTGAATGCCCCTTTATCTAATCTCCATTTGTGACTCCTGGTCCTTGTCGAAAAAGTCCCCTGGGTCGACATTGTCAATACCTTTTAGCATTTTGAATGCTTGAATCAGATCACCGCGTAGTCTTCTTTGTTCGAGACTGAATAGATTCAATTCTTTTAGCCTGTCTGCATACGACATGCCTTTTAAACCCGGGATAATTCTGGTCGCTCTTCTTTGCACTCTTTCTTGAGCAGCAATATCCTTTTTGTAACGAGGTGACCAGAACTGAACACAATATTCTAGATGAGGTCTTACTAATGCATTGTAAAGTTTTAACATTACTTCCCTTGATTTAAATTCAACACTTATCACAATATATCCGAGCATCTTGTTGGCCTTTTTTTATAGCTTCCCCACATTGTCTAGATGAAGACATTTTAATAAAGAACAAAAATAAAAATCACTTTGTTCTTGAGTTTATTTTGGTATCTTTTGAAATTGGTATTCTTCTTGTGTGTGTTTGTGTATATGCATGTGTGTGAAGGATGTGGGTTGGTGGGAGGGTGTTCATTTTAATGGATTTATGTCTTTTTAAGACAGAATGCTTTTGACAGCTGTTTTGTTGTGTTCACAAAGCTTTAACACTTGAATAAGTCCTTGAGAATTTCATGCAATCTTTTAAAGGTTTTCTGACCTGTAAATTAGTCCTACAACCACACAATGTCAGTGGAGTACACCTAATATGTGTAATTAACAATAATTAAACATTACCAATTTTGACATGATGAATTAACACACAGAAAGGGCTAATGACTAATCAAGCTTTAAATCCAATTTCTTAAAGGCTTAAAAAAATTAGAGTGGTTATCTTCTTTCTTGGATTTGGGATTTCTATTATAATATTTTTATTTAAGTATTTCTTCAAGATATAGGCAGTGCCATTTACAGTGTGGCCCTGAATCTTGGATTACTAGCCTCCTTGAGGATCTTTAAAATACATATTCCTGCTCGAGCAATATTTTAAAAAAATATATCTCTGGTTGCAATTTGGTTTTTAACATCAGGGAAATGATTCATCTATATGCTAAGGGTTGCAACTTTAAGATCTCTTTTTTCAGTAATTTCAAATGTCTGTCTACTAAAGCCTTTCTATAATGTTCTAAAGATAAATGTCAGATTATGAAAAATATATTGTCGTCACAGTGCATGACTGCAAATGGGTACTGATGTACATTTTGTAATCTGGCACAGTCATGTTTTTTTTCTTTTTCTAAAACCAAAAGCCTTGATTGCCTCAATTTCTATAGCTATAATTACTCATTAGCCAATAGTTAATGTGTTAATAACTTATTTATTCTTTAGATCAGTTTATGGGGAATTTGTATTTGGTCATGTGGACATCTGGAGGTTATAGGACGGACTGACTTATCATTATATATATATATATATATATATATATATATATATATATATATATATATATATATATATATATATATATATATATATATACACACAGTGACACTCAAAAGTATTCACCCCCCTTGGACTTTTCCACATTTTATTGTGTTACAAATGGAATCAAAATGGATTTAATTAGGAGTTTTTGCTACTGATCAACACAAAAAGTGAAAAGTGAAAAATAAAATCTACAAATTGTTCTAAATTAATTACAAATATAAAACTGAAAATAATTGATTGCATAAGTATTCACTCCCTTTGCTATGACACACCTAAATAAGCTCTGGTGCAACCAATTGTCTTTAGAAGTCACATAATTAGTTGAATGGTGTCCACCTGTGTGCAATTAAGGTGTTTCACATGATTTCAGGTTAAATACACCTGTCTCTGGGAGGTCCCACAGTTGGTTAGTACATTTCCTAACAAAAACTACATCATGAAGATGAAGGAACATTCAAAGCAAATCCGGAATAAGGTTCTTCAAAAGCACCAATCGGGTAGGATATAAGAACATTTCCAAGGCATTGAATATCCCCCGGAGCACAGTAAAGTCCATTATTAAGAAATGGAGAGAATATGGCACAACTGTGAATCTGTCTAGAAAAGGCTGTCCTCAAAAACTGAGTATCCGGGCGAGAAGGGCACTAGCCAGGGAGGCCACCAAGAGGCCTATGGCAACTCTAAAGGAGTTACAGTCTTCCACGGCTGAGCTGGGAGACACTGTGCATACGGCAACAATAGCCCGGGTGCTTTACAAAACTGGCCTTTATGGGAGAGTGGCAAAAAGAAAGCCATTGTTGAAAAAAACTTGCATCAAATCTCGGCTAGAGTTTGCCAGAAGGCATGTGGGAGACTCTGAGACCAAGTGGAAGAAGATTTTATGGTGTGATGAGACCAAAATAGAGCTTTTTGGCCACAACGCTAAGCGCTATGTTTGGCGCAAGCCTAACACCGCACATCATCCTGAGAACACCATCCCTACCGTGAAGCATGGTGGTGGCAGCATCATGCTATGGGGATGCTTCTCTGCGTCAGGGCCTGGAAAGCTCGTGAAGATGCAAAAATTGCAGTGTCCAGATGTGCAAAGCTGGTAGAGACTTATACAAATAGACTCGTGGCTGTAATTGCTGCCAAAGGTGCCTCTACCAAATATTGACTCAAGGGGGTGAATACTTATGCAATCAATTATTTTCTGTTTTGTATTTGTAATTAATTTAGAACAATTTGTAGATTTTATTTTTCACTTTGACATTATGGACTTTTTTGTGTTGTTCAGTGGCAAAAACTCATAATTAAATCCATTATGCAGCTGATGCATAGTTCACTCACCCTAGTCTCTGTAAGTCCAGAAGTTACATAAATATTAAGTATTATTTAATCCATCAATACTTCAACATTCGTAAAAGATCTTCACTCCAAATCTCACTTTATAGGCTTTACAGTACACCAAACTGCTATATCATTCTCTTGCTGTTTTGTGAGGTTTTTGAAATTGAGAGGAGCCCTAAGCTAAACTGCTATATAACATCCTGCAACATGCTTGTGGTTCAGTGTTGAGCTCTGAAGATGAGGTCACTGCTGCTTGTCTGCCTGCTTGTGGTCACACTGACTGTGGCTATTCCTGCCCCTATGTAGAGGGGTCTGAAACAGACAAAACAATGAAGGTTGGTAGAAATAGATAAAATTGTATTCTTAAAACTATGTATTTATTTGCATTACTTATTATTTAAACTGAACAAAATTAACTCTAATGAAACTCGTATTTCTAACTTGAGACATAGTATCCATTGAAAGTTAATTTCTGCAAATATATGGTAGTTCCATTCAAGGTGAAACAACTTCTAACGTAAGAAAGAAAAACATTTTACTCACTTGCAGGCAATATTCCCATATTCTAGATATTTATCTTCTAGGGTAAAACCACAAGAAACTAATCCAGGTAGACCAGAATTTTAACTGAAGTCCTTATCAACCTTGCCTATATGTTGCTGCAGGTCTTCAAAGGATGTTGGGTAATGATTACTGTGAAAAACGTTTTCTCATTTCACAGGAAGAGCAATTCCATTCTACCCAGTGTAGGGACTGTGAGCATGTGTTAATGCCATTCATGCAATCTTATTAGGTGTGGCTGAAACACTGAAATAATAAGGAACTTGCAGCACTCTCCTCTCCCAGATCACCAAAGATGTTTTACTTTCTTTTTTTGTGTGTGTGCTGAAAGTCAATTTCAATTTCTTATGTATATTATACTGTATCTGGATAATCATTTAAACAAATCTTGTTATATCATGATATTTTAATATATTTTATATAAATGTTGTATTAGGCCGTGTGGTCCAGTGGTTAAAGAACAGGGCTTGTAACCAGGTTCCCGGTTCAAATCCCACCTCAGCCACTGACTCATTGTGTGATCCTGAGCAAGTCACTTAACCTCCTTGTGCTCTGTCTTTTGGGTGAGACGTAATTGTAAGTGACTCTGCAGCTGATGCATAGTTCACACACCCTAGTCTCTGTAAGTCGCCTTGGATAAAGGCGTCTGCTAAAATAAACAAATAATAATACTATTCTTTTCTTACCCAAGTGTGAACTATTTAAATAATATCCCTGATACCGATATAGTAAATGGAAGTGCACAACAAGTAAGGTTTATGAAATGATGTGGTTAGCCCCACCCACTTTAAATTATTTGGTTAACCCCGCCCATTGGCGACTCATGGCTTGAAAAACTGGTGGGGCACAGCACCCCCATCACCACCGCCCCCCCCCCCAACCCCCCCCCCCGAAACAAAAAAATGCTCAAACCCGATGCCCGAATTTAACCATTTTTATGTAAACATTAAGCTAGCTTTCTAAGATTACCAGATATTTCATCACAAACAGTTCTACGCCAGATTGTCACAATCAAGAGAGCTGCAAACAACACTTTACAGGCAAGAGTCTCTTATCGACAGACATCTACACCTGCACTAACCTGAGCGTTTGAAATGGAAGGATCGTCACACTCTTGTGCTGTTCGTAACATTCTGAACTACAGAAGAGTCAGGTTCGGTTTCTGTTGATGTCTCTGGCGTTGGAGGTTTAGCTTTTTTGTTGTAGAAAAACTCCAAACGTAGCTGTATTTTTGCCATTTTAACAGGGCTCAAATTCACTCCGTTTTAGCACATATTTTCGCTGACTGAAAAAGTGAAAGTCTCACACGAGAACAAATATAACGGTGAAGGGTCTTAGACACTCTTTGTTATGTTATTATGTTTTGAAAGTTTGAAATAAACTGCGCATTTTTAAATAATAAACCCTGGCAACAGTGGCGTAGCCAGGATGTTTTTTCGGGAGAGGGTGGCAATGGTAACTTTTTTAAGGTGAATAGTCACAGTGGTGAAATTGGCAACCTGATTTCTTATTAGTGCATTGACGTTTTATTTTCGAAAAATAAAAAACTTTTTTTTTTTTTAACAGAAGATCCAATAACCAAATACACTGTTGTGCAAAATAGTTAAAAAGAGAGATTCAGTTCAGAACACTTCCGTTTAAAAACTAAAAAGGAAATACGAAGCAAAGGACTTGAACTTTTAACATGCGCATCAGATTTCAATTTCACATTATGATAATAAGTAACTATATATAATTTCATTCGTACTTATGGTTGTTCATTTCACATTTGGTGTTCAAAGCAAAGCAAACCATTTTATTTAATTTCACAAATCCTGACTAATGTAATTACTCTTTGACTTACGCAGGACTGCCGATGGTACCTAATCTTCTGGAGGTTCGGGGGAGGAGGGACTTGTGTACACAGTTGCATTAACTACATTGTATAACTACAGCGCCTTTAAACACAAAAACATGTACAAACAGCTGATCCAACAAAAAACTTGGTTGATTGACAGCAAATCCAACCACTCATTTTTTTTTGGTATCACACTGCACTGACATTCGCTGACGGACACGTTGTAGCCTAAACAAATAATCAGAATGAAAACAAGTAGGTAATCGAACTCAGGAATTGAAACAGTTTTGCCGGTTTTCTCTCAGCAGCGTCCAGAACTGTTTTCATTCTGATTTATTTCTTTAGTTATTCAATTAATAACAGGTTGTACATTTACCACTCCATCTCCAAGACCTGGATGGACTTGGTTACCGTCCCTTGATGAAGCTGGCTGCACAATCCGTGAAAAATAATAATCTTATTAGTAGGCTGGCTGCTGGAGAGGTCAGCTGGCAATAAGATATGTCATGAGGCGAGTGCATTCTATGTAAATACATAGGCTACTCATTACATAGTAGATGTCCTCTACCACATCTATGTGTGTAGTAGCTAGGCTACATAGCATATACAGTAATGATAGCATATATGTTTCATGCATCTGTGTTTGGGGTTGAGCAAGTACAGCTTGCTTATGTATTCTCATTGGTTGATAGCAACGCGGTAAATAAAAAAGTTCTTTCCGTGAGCGAAAAGAAAAATCAGCGCCGCCCATGCCACGTCCGCCCCGCTATAATGGGAAGCGAAAAATATAACAATATTGCAATTTCTTACACATGTTTCAGTGTGAACGACCCTAACACAGTGGCCCTAACACAGCCTGGCAGAAATCTGGGGGGGGGGGGGGGGGGGAAACGGTGTCAGTAGTGCTCAACAGAAAAGAATGCATACAGAAAAATATTGTATACTGGCCATAGGCTTTGGTTTTGCCCAGCGCCGTAACTAAGCATTTAGCTACCGGGGCATATATATATATCCCGGGCATGCAAGACTCCATATCGTAGCGACCGGGGCATGCAATATATATATATATATATATATATATATATATATATATATATATATTATTACTATTATTATTATTTATTTCTTAGCAGACGCCCTTATCCAGGGCGACTTACAATTGTTACAAGATATCACAGTATTTTTACTACAATTACCCATTTATACAGTTGGGTTTTTACTGGAGCAATCTAGGTAATGTACCTTGCTCAATTGTACAGCAGCAGTGTCCTACACCAGTGATTGAACCCATGACCCTCCGGTCAAGAGTCCAGAGCTCTAACCACTACTCCACTACTTGTTATTTTTTTTTTTTGGATGTTAGGAGTTAGGATGGTATTTACTCGCGCATGCTGGTTCAGACGCATTGATTGGACTAATGTATCCACAGGCGACCTAAGACTCACCCTTTCAACGGTGTCAGTAGTGCTCAACAGAAAAGAATGCATACAGAAAAATATTGTATACTGGCCATGGGCTTTGGTTTTGCCCAGCGCCGTAACTAAGCATTTAGCTGCCGGGGCATGCATATATATTATTATTATTATTATTATTTATTTCTTAGCAGACGCCCTTATCCAGGGCGACTTACAAGCGTAAGCAAAAACATTTCAAGCGTTACAATACAAGTAATACAATAAGATATATATCATTGCATGCACCTCCGGTTGAAGCAACCTGAGGTGGATGGTAAGACTCCATTTCGTAGCTACCGGGGCATGCAAGACTCCATATCGCAATTATATATATATATATATATATATATATATATATATATATATATATATATATATATTGTAGCGAGCACAGGGATTAATGGAGACACGCACACAATAGCTCTTTTAGGTAATGCAGTTTATTAAGCAGCTAACAGCAAGTCAGCGCCCTCTATGAACACACACACACAGCCCTTCCCCACACCAGAGCACTACTCTGCCTCTCAGGGTGACATTCACATATATATCAAACAACACCGGAAGGGTAATAACAATTACAGGGAAATGCATTGAACAGTACGCAAACTTTTACAGTAACAACAAATAAACACAACAACAATAATTCAGTTTCTCCCCTACCATAGTTCGTACTCCCAGCATCCACGGCTGCACATTAACCAAATGTAGGGGACTGGCTCCGGGCACAGCGCCCTATTCGATGACAGGTGGCAACGGCGAGTCAGTCCAGCCGTGCCCGTTACACAGCCCCCATCTTAGGGCCGAACGTCCCGCTGGCCCAACACTTAATGTCTCACAAAGTCAGAGAGTCCCGGGGGTGGTCGACGGATACGCTGGCCGCGCTGGAGCACAGGTGCAGCGGGCTGGGAGTCAGCTGGAGCCGGAATGCTCCTACCTGGGCCACCAGCTGGTGAACTATTCGGTGGTTGCAAGGGGGAAGCGCTTTCCCTGTCCTGGGAGCTGGCCTCCGGGCTGGCTGCAGGGACAACCGAGTTTGTTCCGGGGCGGTCGGGGGCCAAGCGGTCTTGGTGGAGCACAACTGCCCGGCTACGGGTCCGCAGCCGCACTCGAGAAGTCACCTCGGAGAGCCTCTCCAGAACAACACAGGGGCCCTCCCATTTACTGGCCAGCTTGGGGCAGAGTCCCTTTCTTCGCCGAGGGCAGTGAGTATCGTATGCCCGTTTCTGGCGCTGGCCAGCTGAGGTGAGGTGCTTCCGAGCGTAAACATGGGCAGTGTCCAATCGGTCCTGTAGCTGCTGGAGGTATTCCGGGCCGGTAGGTTCCGGAGTGTGGAGCTGAGGTGGCTGGCCAAACACAAGGTCCACTGGGGTGCGGAGCTCTCTCCCAAACATAAGAGCCGCTGGCGTGCACCCTGTAGATTCATGCACTGCAGTCCGGTAGGCCATTAGGACCAAGGGCAAGCATTGATCCCAGTCACTCTGGTGCTGGGAGGTCCACATGGTCAGCTGGGTGGCAAGGGTGCGGTTAAACCGCTCCACCAATCCATCGCTCTGTGGGTGTAGTGGGGTCGTCCTGGTTTTCTTAATACCCAGCCGCCTGCACACCTCACCAAACACCTGCGCTTCAAAGTTACACCCCTGGTCACTGTGTAGCTCCTCGGGAACCCCAAACCGGCAGAACATGCCTTCCAGCAGTGCCTCCGCGCAGGTAGTCGCGCTCTGATCGGGGACTGCGTACGCCTCGGGCCATTTAGTAAAGTAATCCATGGCCACCAGGACGTACCGGTTGCCCCCCTCCGTCCGTGGAAACGGCCCTAAGATGTCCACACCGACGCGCTCTAATGGTGCCCCCACCTGGTATTTTGTCTTATTAACTTTAATTAACACCAACGATATTCATCCACAAATTAGTTCATTGTGTAAACATATCCCAGGGTTTCTACTGCGCATCTCCTTCTACCTTCCTTAGCTCCACACATTCCCACAATCCCCTTCTGCTACTGCACACTCTGAAAAGAGATCCCACTGGATGAGATTGTTTATTACATCTTTAAAGGGAGCGTATAAAACCAATGAACTACTCCATTGCATGTTAAACTTATTTTCGATCAACCAATGAGTTAGAAATAAGTGTGCATGACATGGCCAGTGACTGTGACTTATTCGTGCTGCAAATGATTTGATGTTACACCACCACTCTCTTACTTCAGACAAACACCACAACCCCTAGTCCTTTACACATTTACACATTTTTTATAAACAAAACACAAAACATCCATATAAGATGGATATGTGTAAAAGATCTGAATCATTGATATGTCCAGAGGGTGAAACAATGTGGCAGGAAAATGGTTCATTTTTATGGGACAGCACTGGTAATGGAACCTAAGTTAAAAAAAATAAAAATAAAATCAGGAAGATAAGCTGTGTACCAAACATAGACAATAACTCAAAAGTGAATTAAGTTTCCGATTGTATACCTGGCTATACACAGTTACTACTGATATAAAGACATTTTGGCTCATCTAACCTAGGTCTATGGCATATCCTGAACACAGATTATTACAAAAATATGATTTCAAACAGCATACAAATGTAAGGGGACAGAGAAAAATAATAATTTGAATCTATCTGTCTCTCTAATGCAGGTTCCTAAACATCACGTTGTAATTCTAATTACCTTTTCTTGTCCCTTGTCAAATCTACCCCATACTGTGCTGGCTTGGCCGCCTCCAGCATCTTCACCATCTCCGTCCAGCAAGGATACAACACCAGGAGAAGCAGGTCTTTTTTTACAAATCTGAAAAAAATACATTTGTATTTTAGATGTAATTTCTTGTCACGGGACATTATGTAAATGCTATTATCCATGGTGCTTACGACAAACATTTACACTTGGGTCTCTTTGAGAAAGACATTACTAAATCTCAATAAAGAATTTGCCATGCTTACAATTTGCCTATGCTTATGTATACATATACATCTCCTGCCACGTAAACTCTAAACGATGAACATGACATATCAACAGTATGTACAGGATAGAATAAGAATTAGCAATGAAATGTTTAATCACAGTCTGATGAGGGATTATCCAGATGTATGTAAAACTGTGTGACATTCACAATCTTGTATATTATCATTAATGTATACTCTATAATGTTGATGCTAAGTTTCCTGTCAATTGGATAAACAGTTTGTAACAAATTGTGTGTGTGTGTGTGTACAGCCACCTCCACTTCATCCCCTTCGCAATGGATTTCATCCCCAGCTGGGGATAACAGAGCTGGTATAAAAATCCAACTGTAGTCTCCCTTGGAGCACCAGACAGTGGCATGAATAAAGAGATTAGAAATTGCCCGCTTAGAGGGTATAAACTATCTCTTTAAAGTTTAAAATTACCAGCTTTTAGTGGTTGGTGTCCAGTCGTCATTTTTTACAGTTTCTTCGTTTCACTTTTCGTTTTGTTCAGTCATCCTGGTGCAATATATATATATATATATATATATATATATATATATATATATATATATATATATATATATATATATATATAAAATAAAGAGCTAGTTATAACTTTTAAATGAATCTTAACCTCAAAAACACTATCAGGGGGTCCTCGAGTGGCTCACCTGGTAAAAGCGTGGTTGTGTGGTCATACAGCACAGGTTCACGTCCTGGCTGTGCAAAGTTGTCGGTCTTCGCTGTGAATTCCAAAGGGAGCGTAACATTGGCTCTGGCACTCCCGTGGGTTAGGGAAGCAAAAACAAAAGGGACTGTTTCTCCTCATTGCGCTACAGTGAACCCTGCTGGCCAGGCGCCCTGTGAGCTCAAAAGCGGACACCTGCAGGGCTGGCCTTTGTCCTCCAGAGGTCAGTAGCTCGCTGACATCCGCTCTCGAGTTCCTGGGTGTAAAAGAGGATAATAGTTTGGTTGTGGGATCGGAGGACGCCCACTGAACCTTTGGATCTCCTGAGCTGTGTAAGGAATTGCTGCGATGAGGAGAAAAAATAATTGGACATTCCAAATTGGGGAGAAAATCGGGGGTAAAATAATTGGGCACACTAAATGTATATATACATAACTTCACGTCTGTCCCCAGGCAGGACGATTGAGATATTCGGTAAAGAAACAATGCTATAATTAATCCCTGTAATTACGCCAATTACAGATGTTTCTTTTGCTCCTAAATTAAATTGGGATGGTCAGTAAATCATTTGCTGACAATTGCATCATTCACAGAAGGTGTGCGGCAGGTGTGGGATTAATTGGGCCTATTTATATCCCCATCGCTCACAACTTCTTAATTTCATTTTCAGAAATTGTAAAACAGTTTGTGTTAACTCTATAGACACCAGCCCCCTATATACCAACTAAAGTCCATTTATATTAAATATTTAAGTACGAGCATCCCAGGGAGAAAACTAGAATAGCAAATGAGCAAGTGTGCTCAGGTCAGCGCTTTGTGGTAACTGCAGGTATTTGCATCACACTGCTGAATGACCAATAGCCACCCAGTACTGTACATTGCAAATGGGCTGTTTCATCTGAGCTCAACTGTGTTAACCCTGACCTAGTCGAGGTTAGTGAACCCTGTTGTTCTGATTATCAACATAATGTCAATAAATCTTACAACACTGCATCACACACTTAAAGCAGTTTTTGGCAAAAACACCCACCACCACTGTCAAGTGCATAGGAAAAACAACCATAGTTTAACTGCAGTGGAGAAGATTGGATTTAAATAATTGCAAAATACTGCATGTTTGTATATTGAAATAATGAACATGTTAATGATTATTAAAAATACCAATTGTAGTTGTTTTCAGACAAACATAAAAATGTAGGCCACTGTTTAGTGTCTGAAGGGGACACTGTATGCTAACCAAAGCCCATGGCAAGTATACAATATTTTTCTGTATGCATTATTTTCTGTTGAGCACTACTGACACCGTTGAAACGGTGAGTCTTAGGTCGCCTGCGGATACATTAGTCCAATCAATGCGGCTGAACCTGGTGTGTAATCCCAAGGTAACTGCTCACAGTTAACACGTTTTAATACGTTAATTCACGTTTTAAGTAATACAGTGTCCCCTTCAGACATGTTTAAGGAGAAATTCGGAAATAACATACAAAACTATGCGCGAGTAAATACCATCCTAACTCCTAACATCCAAAAAAAAAAAAAAAAAAAGAAAAAAAAATAACAATAATATATATATATATATATATATATATATATATATATATATATATATATATATATATATATATATATATAATTGCATGCCCGGTATCTACGATATGGAGTCTTGCATGCCCCAGTAGCTGCAATATTGAGTCTTTCCATCCACCTCCGGTTGCTTCATTCCGGAGGTCCATGCAATTTATAAATATATATATATATATATATATTTGCATGCCCCGGTAGCTAAATGCTTAGTTACGGCGCTGGGGAAAACCAAAGCCCATGGCCAGTATACAATATTTTTCTGTATGCATTATTTTCTGTTGAGCACTACTGACACCGTGGAAACGGTGAGTCTTAGGTCGCCTGCGGATACATTAGTCCATTCAATGCGTCTGAACCTGGTGTGTAATCCCAAGGTAACTGCTCACAGTTAACACGTTTTAATACGTTAATTCACGTTTTAAGTAATACAGTGTCCCCTTCAGACATGTCTAAGGAGAAATTCGGAAATAACATACAAAACTATGGGCGAGTAAAACTCCAAACATCCAAAAAAAAAAATTAAAAAAAAATAACATTAATATATATATGTTGTTATTCTAAGGGTAATGAAACATATACAGACTGTTTTATTTGTATGCATTTATGTGTTATAATTAAAAGTATAACTCCTATACTGTATTTATTTATTTTATTGCTCTACCCGTAATAAAGGGTTTCTATAAAAAGTATTTCTTTGTTTTTATTGATATTGCAAACCAGTAATTCCTAGCATGTTATTTAACCAGACAAATTATGCAGACACGCATATTATATATATATATATATATATATATATATATATATATATATATATATATATATATATATATAATATTATGCATGTAAGTTTGTAAATAAACATAAAAGGTTCCAAGTAGAACCTTGAGGTTCTGAAAAGATCCTTATTTGTAAGGTTCCTCATGGAACCCTAGTAAAAAGGTTCTTCGAAGCACCTTAAAAGCTTCCTCCACAGTATCAACCCAAGATTTAGAGTGTATGCGCGAGTAAATACCATCCTAACTATTAAGGGAATGGGAATATGCCTCTCCATCATATATATATATATATATATATATATATATATATATATATATATATATATATATATATATATATAATTGCATGCCCGGTAGCTACGATATGGAGTCTTGCATGCCCCGGTAGCTGCAATATTGAGTCTTTCCATCCACCTCCGGTTGCTTCATTCCGGAGGTCAAGGGCGTAGGTTTGGTTTGAACATTGGTGGGGACACAATTTTGTAGGGGGGCGGAGTCACGGTCGCTAGTGGGGTTCGGGGGCATGCCCTCCCGGGAAGAAATTTTTTAGTAGACAGCTATTAAATGGTAACTTCTGGTGGCTTGAAATGAATGCTGGACATGAATCGAGGACAGTTTGATTGACATGAAGTTGGCTGGTATACACTTAAAACACTATGATAAAGTGTCCCTCCTGGAAGCTGGTTTGACATCCCTGCTGTAGAATTACTAATAACCTGAATTATAACCTATCCCAGCCTTACTGTAAGCTACCAATACCCCTGGCGCTACAAGCATGAGCACATGCACGCTCACGTGCTCTGCCTGCCACTCCTGTGTCTGTGCTGCTGCTCGTACCTGGGTGCATTGCTTCATTCACCTGATAAAATAATAAATTGATGCATGCCATATAGAGAGAAAATATATGGCTATGCTAACTTTATTTGCTGAGTATTACTATACAGCATTAGCCTACTATTATATCACAATGTGCCTCAAACAATAATATATCTCAAAACTGAGTCTAACACTTTCACTGTTATAATCACTAAGCCATTACAGACCCCACCTGCGACCCTGTTGCTCCACCTGCCTCTGTACTGCTTTTACCAGGCTGCACTGCTTCACTCGCCTGATAAAATGATAAATTGATGCATGCTGTTTAGAGAGAAAGTATGACTCTGTTAACTTCATTAGTAAATTATTTTTTCATTTGCTATGAGAATCATTATCAATTGTGTTTATTACTTTAATAACATCTTCCTACTTACACTTTGACTTTTTGTAAAAAAAACTTCCTTATGTCCATCTTTATTTTTTTGGTTGCTATTATGCTTTAGTCACCTAAAGCCAAATTGAAGTGATTAGCTAACGTTAGTTGAATGACGATATCAAAACATGCTCACGCACACACTCACTCTCTCTCTCTCTCTCTCTCTCTCTCTCTCTCTCTCTCTCTCTCTCTCTCTCTCTCTCTCTCTCTCTCTCTCTCACACACACACACACACACACACATAATGATTTAGCTGTGAAACAAGCTAGCTAGCCACCAAGGACGTTGGGTTAGCAGCTAGCAATGGGTCGCTAACGTAATAGGTAGGTAGGTAGGTAGCTTTATTCTCTCAAACTATGTTGCTGACGAGCTGACAATACCTTCAGCCGCGGCACCTGGCTTTCATTCAGTCAGTGGCTCACACTCATATCAGCCTGACCGGCAAGCGGCAACTTCAGATGAGCGTCTTTCCAGAGTCCAGCCTAAACCAGGGGTTCTCAACCTTTTTTTTACTCACGCATCACTGAAATTTATTTGTATATCTGTCGTTGTCCCCCGTCCCCCCCCCCCCCCACCACCATTAATTTGACTTTTTATATATTTTTTATTACTGCCTATATAATATAGTGCATTTATTTAGCCGCCTGGATAGTCACACTGTCCATTCAATCAAATACATATGTTCGTGTTCGCTTTTTACACACACGATACAAAAATATCAAGCAAGGAGTAAGTTAGTTACAAAGGGAGGAAGGAGGATTGAAATAATATGACAACGCATTAACCAACAAACACAAACATCGAATTAAACTGATTATATTTATTCTTATTTTTTAAAATAAATGTGAAAATTATGGCACAATGTACACCGTTTAAGAATGACTAGAATTTTTTTTTTTATTTTAAACCCGGAGATTTACCTTTCACTCCCGAGTCCTTGTGCACTTTCGCACTTCAATGAAAACAACACACTCTGCTGGTCCCTGACGTCAGCCACGCACTGAGTCCATGTTACAGTGATGCAGTATGGAAGGGCCAAAGCCAATCAAATTAGCGTTTTTTTTTGTTTTGTTTTTTTTGGAGGAGGGAGGACTAACGAGGGGGAGGGGCGGGGGGCTTGAGAGAGTTAACCCTTTGTGGAGCAGATAAAATGACTTGACAAAAGACGTTTAAGATTTATCAAAATTATTGGTAGGGACAATTCAACGGTCCCTTGACATTGGTAGGGACATGTCCCTACCGTCCCTAGCTAAATCTACGCCGGTGCGTGAAATAGTAGACTTTGTAATGTCTCCTGTTGTGAAAAAGTCGTCACTTTCACATTTGCAGATTTTAATTGGAGAATTTCTCAGCGAATTTAATAGACTGTATCCTGGTAATTTTATACCAAAATTGCATTACTTGGTACACTACCCCAGATTGCTAGCTGAATTTGGACCACTTTGATCACTTTGGTGCTTACGTTTTGAAGGAAAGCACCAGTACTTTAAGCGGCTTGCAAGAAATGTGTGGAACTTCCGGAACATCTGCTTTACTTTAGCAAAAAGACATCAACAAAGACAGTGTTGGGATTTTTGTTGTGCAGATGCTTTGCATCAGTCATATGAGCAAGAAGGGTCTTGTGTTGTTCAGCTATCATCTACATCTTTGAAAGACATTATTCTTGAAAAATGCAATATTCAAGCCAGTGAACTTGAAGCTGATGAAACCATACTGAAAGTAAAGAAACTAACTGTGGATCACGTGAAATACGAAGTCAAGGATTACTTCATTGTCGATGTAGTCCATGAGGATTTACCCATTTTTTTCAAAATCTTGCATATCATTCAGTTTAGGTGTACATGGATTTTGTGTGGGAAACTGTATTTTGCTCTGGAATTTAATTCTCACCTTCATGCCTTCAAAATAGAGGCTTTGCATGAGTGGTGTACATTAACACCTGGCAATGAAGTTGACTACCATGCACTAGATGCTTATGAAGACAGTGATGGATGTTTATATATTGCACCTCATCATACTGTGTATAAGGTACTGCTTGCATTTAAAACTGTGATATTAATTACAATGGCAGGTTAACATTGGTGCTTATTTTTCTGATTAATTTTATGTTTTTTTGTTCATTAGGTGAAGAAATAGATGGTGAGACTCTTTTAGGTCTGACAGAACATATGATTGGAAAGATCTTCCGAACTATGAAGGACCAAGTCAAATTTTTAAATGCTCTCGAGAACCTTAAAAGGTATGTAATGACAAATATATTATACATTATGTTAGTCTATTGTTGTGTTTTAGTATTTACATTTAAATACCACATACTATACAGGAATCACTTTGAAAAGTATAAATTACTACTACCAGTACGCTTTTTGTATTGTAATGTTGTATTGTAAGAAAGATGTATATTATGGGAGTACATTTCTTTATGGAAACACACAGAGAGAGAGAGAGAGAGAGAGAGAGAGAGAGAGAGAGAGAGAGAGAGAGAGAGAGAGAGAGAGAGAGAGAGAGAGGTATTTTCACTAGTTTAATTCCTGAAAATGAGGACTGGGAATGTATGGTTTTAAACTTCTGTGTAGAAAATTAATATGGCTGTTATATTATAAGGCTCTGTTTAAATATCAAGTCTTTAGATATTTTCAGGTGATTAAAATTATGAAATATTGTTTTTTTTGTTGTTTTTTGTATTTTCATAGAACAAAAGCAAATGAGCATATTGTTTCAGAGAAGGTGCTACCAATAGAATGCAGAGAAGTGCCACAAACCTCAACAAGTGTTCATGTTTGGACCGCATGTTATACATTGCCTATATTTCCTCCAGTTGTACAGATGGCCCTTGATAGAAAGGACATTGGTTTCAAATCAAAAGACAAATCTGCCCTTCGTGCAGCTCTAATACAGACTCTGTTTGATGACCTCAGCAAATATACGCTGTAAGAACTGAGATTTCGGTGTTTGTTTTAGATACATAGGCAACCAATTTTAGAATAATTACATAACATAAAATAGCATATTCATTTTTAAAATGATTACTATTTTTTTTTTAAATCTATCATAACAGCAATATTTTATTCAAGAGAAAAAGTTTTATTAAATTCATTTTGATAATGCTTTTCAGCATGTTTTTTTTTGTAAATTAAAGCAATTGTAAAATGCAACTGTATTTCATGACATTATTTCTCAAATATATATTTTTCTTACAATTCACTTACAATTCATATGCCTATATTATTTTCTAATCTGTATATTTAGGTATCCAGACCACATAATGTACAGTACTGTGCTAAGTACTTTGTGCTGTAAGTACAGATTTCTAAGGGATGACAGCCAAACTGGATATGTGAGTATACATTTGGTAGTTATATTCATAAAAGAAATAGTCGAATAAACATTAATTTGTCAAAATTATGCAGCGTTAAATATATTTTTACTAGTTGATATGTATTTTTTATAGCCAGATAATGGACATAGGTTTAACTTTCTATCATTGTTTCAGGCTACTCTACTTGAAATACTGAGAAATAAATTCAAAAAAGAGAGAAAGACACTTATTTCAGTGGAGACTGTAGAAGACATGAAAAAAAAGTTTGGTGCTGTGGGTCGAGGAAGGAAGCGTGCACCAGAGCAACAGCAACCGCTCATGAAAAAGAGAAGAGAATCTGTAAGCCTAACTCTTGGATCTGCATTGACAGAAATAGATTGAAATAGAATTACATACTTTATATATGTACATACATGCGATTGTGTAGTTTATTAGCTAATTGGCTTTCATGGAGAGTACTTGATCTTTAGCATTTTTCCAGAGTAAAGAAAAGCACAGAGAATACATGCAGTAAATGCCTGATCATAAGTATTGAATTACTTAACGTTATGATACATATTGCAGATGCAAAGTGAGGAGTTCCCAGGAGAAGACGAGCATAGTATTGCCAAACACTTGGACTCCATAAGAAAAGAAATAACGAAATTGAGGCCGAACATTGAAGCCATATGTGACAGCATGAATAGAACTGTACACACTCGGGAAAGAATGATGGAGAAGAAGTCCACTGAAGAAGTCCTTGGTCTGTTTCCATTCCTAAAGCATCCTAAACTGGTAGGTACTAGTTTTTATTCTACTATGGTGATTGATGAGAAATTAATATTTTTAGTTATAAGCATGTATAATCACTTTAATTAGTCCTCCTAGGTGACCTTTCTGCATCAGCAATCCACCTGCTCCAGCTTTTACAAAACTCCACTGCTCCTGGTTTTTCCCATGCAACTTCTTTCTGCTCGCATTCAGTTTAGTTTGATTTTGTTTTATTTATTGATTTTTTTAACTACTACATTATTTGTAAGTATTCAACTCTTTTTTACAGCTGTGTATATCGCCTTGGATAAAGGCATATGATAAATAAATAAATATAATAATAACTTTAGCATCTGTATTTTAGCTGTTGCACGAAGTAGAACTACGTTTTGGAGTAAACTTGGAACGGAACCTAATGAGTGGCCTATCCAGAATGGTAGATGCTATTTTCAGACTTTCTAGTGGGCATCTTCTA
Source organism: Acipenser ruthenus (assembly GCF_902713425.1). Classification (NCBI taxonomy): domain Eukaryota; kingdom Metazoa; phylum Chordata; class Actinopteri; order Acipenseriformes; family Acipenseridae; genus Acipenser; species Acipenser ruthenus. Next base: position 85,472,581 of record NC_081190.1, on the reverse strand, counting down.
ACTACTGTGATGTCCTACATTGAAGATGCTTCAGATAAGACACAGGGAAATGGTAATGTATAAGAAATATTTATTGTACATCAAATTGTTTTGACCTATCTCAGAATAGGATCTATAAATAACTATTAAACAGAAAATGATGCAACTTCATTTCATACACTTGGAGCATAATATTTCATGGGGAAGATAGCTGGTATTTAACTCTCACAGGGGCATAAAAACCAATGCGAAAAACCTGCATGAACAGATTTTTAGAAACTTTGTTGATACTGTTCTTAACATTTTTTTGCTTCAATCCACAATAACGTTTGTATCAGTGGTGGTCAGTCCTGGTCCTGGAGAGCTACAGTCGTGTGTGTGTTTTTTTTTAGGTACCTTTAAATCATTTAAACTATTCTTTATCTGTGCAGTTTAGCAAATAATGAATTCATGAATGTAACTGAGAGCACTGGTGGAATGCAAAGCCAAAGATCCTGTACCTCTCAGACCAGGGTTGCTCAACATTCTTCCGTTTGCTTTGTACTTTGTATATGATCTGATACCCTATTTGTAGGACTGAGAATGAATGCTGCATTGTTGCTGTTGCCAGCTTTGTTTCGAGAGAGGGAAAATCTGTTTGTTGTTGACCAAGTAAGTTAATTGAGCTCTACTTTTTAAATGTAGCTTAACTGAATTGATGTTTTCAATGTTAAATACAAAGTCAAATTATCATTTAGAGATATCTCAAAATGAGTTTGAGATATCTCCAAATTAATTCCTGATATCTGTAAACCATTTTGAGATATCTTAAAATATGTTAAGATATCTCTAATTATTTCAAAATATTTTAAGATATATTCAACTGATTTAAGGATATTTTGAAATATTTAAAGATATCTGTTAAATATTTAAAGGTATCTCTTAATTTGGCTTGCCATAAATGTGTACTTAATGAATTATGAGGGAGACTTGTAGGCAATTAACAGGAGTTTAAGACGTTCCTCGCTGTTTTAAGTGAGATCCGACAGTTAAAATGTTTTTAAAGGGAGGAATATTACGAAATCCCTTTAAAGTAGCCGCAGCCCCACCACACGAGCCGCCACTGCTTGTAGGTATGGTGAGATGCTGCTGAAGTACAATTTCACATAATTTATTGTTGAATAAAGTTATTAATTATTATTTTAAAATCTATACAGGTACCACCATCACCTACGCCAACTATCGTTTTCAAGGGAACAACAAGCCCATTGGCAGCAGATGACATCTCTGTTTGTGTTGATGGAATTGAGATACTCAGTGATTATCCAGGAATGGATATCACCCTTGCTGTTGAATGTATTTTTTCTCTTTATTTTTCCTTGGGCATTGAGTATCCTAAAGCTCTAAAAAATGGTCTGACTTTCATGGAAAGGTACTTCATGAAGCTGAGTATCTCTGACAAAGTACCTTTGCCAGTGTTAAAGATGTACAGTCAAATAACTGCACTTTTACTTGGGGAATAATTATATTGATCTGATGGAATGCCATTTTAACATTTAATCTGAAATTAAATGAATTTATTGTGTCAACTATTTAATTTGATTACAAAAACAGAATATTTGATATAAAAATGTAATTGTACATATAAAAAAAGTATTTATTTTAAATGTAAATGGCTGATTAGAAAATTAATTGTTTATAACAAATGTAAATTGTTTTTAATAGAAGTTTTGATCTCAAAAAACGAATAAACATTCAGTCTTAATTTATAGATATCATAAACTCATAATAAGCTCTGATCTAAATACTGTACTGTAGCTCTTCTAATTTGTGCCACCAAAAAATGAATAAGAAAAAAGAAACCCACGTTCATCAGTTTCAATATACATTTTATCTCAGCTTTTTCAAGGTCTATTACATGTTCTTGAAAATGTATTTTGTGTAAGTTTCAGGAAAATCTGTGGGATGCATAGATTTATTTTCCAGTTTGCTGCGAGACCCTTTTTTTCACTGTGTAAATAATATGGTTTAATTATTAAAAACACACAGGTTGAATAAAACGGTGTAAAACTGTATATAACTAAACCTGAAACTACTCTAATGGTTTAACCTGTAAAAACAATAAATTGTTATATAAATGTTTAATAAATAAATTGTTGGCATCCTGAATTGAGTGATTTATCAAAGCACTTACACTTCTGAGGTTGGTGGATTCTAAAGGATGTGAAGAGCTCTTAACGGTATACATTTGTTTTTTCTCAGATGAACCAAACAACCCTCCATAGAATGTTAATTGTAAGGTTCAATAGTGTAACTCTTATGGTTCTATATTAAACCTCAAAAGAAGGTTCTTCAGAGGAACCAATATGGTTCTGTATTATACCATTAATATAAGAACCGTGGTGGTTCTTTATTAAACCTCTAATGCAGGGTTCTTCCAAAGAACCATTTTAAAAGGTTCCATATAGCACTTAAAAATGGTTCTAAATCTATACCAGCAGATAGAACCTTTTAGGGTTCTATATTGTACCCTTTTTTCTAAGAGTGTACTGCATAAAAAAAACGAGTGTGTTGTCGTGGCAGTTGGTGATCAAAGAAATAAAACAAAATAAAATCAATAAATAATAATGTCATAGACTTAAAGTCATACCTTTGAAGTCATAATGCATTGAAAGTGTTATTAGGGAATGTTGTGCTGTGTTTTCAAGCGCTTCAATGTGACAGCGGGTGCGTTCACGGAGATCAAGAGCAGCCGGAGATCAAGAGCAGCCGCCGCAGGGGAGGGATACCATGGTAAATAGGTTATCGGGCGGGATGGCGAGCTTGTCCTGCTGCTCCAACACAAGCTACCTTAAGAGCCGGTACGATGCGGTCAATGGGTGAAGTTTGTCAGGAGTACTGCATAAAAAAAAAAAAACGAGTGTGTTGTCGTGGCAGTTGGTGATCAAAGAAATAAAACAAAATAAAATCAATAAATAATAATGTCATAGACTTAAAGTCATACCTTTTAAGTCATAATGCATTGCAAGTGTTATTAGGGAATGTTGTGCTGTGTTTTCAAGCGCTTCAATGTGACAGCGGGTGCGTTCACGGAGATCAAGAGCAACCGCCGCAGGGGAGGGATACCATGGTAAATAGGTTACCTATTTACCATGGTATCTCTCCCCTGGGTGCGTTGTGTTTTGGTGAGCAGGAAAGCAGCGGGCGGGATGGCGAGCTTGTCCTGCTGCTCCAACACAAGCTACCTTAAGAGCCGGTACGATGCGGGCAATGGGTGAAGTTCGTCAGGAGTACTGCATAAAAAAAAAAAACGAGTGTGTTGTCGTGGCAGTTGGTGATCAAAGAAATAAAACAAAATAAAATCAATAAATAATAATGTCATAGACTTAAAGTCATACCTTTGAAGTCATAATGCATTGCAAGTGTTATTAGGGAATGTTGTGCTGTGTTTTCAAGCGCTTCAATGTGACAGCGGGTGCGTTCACGGAGATCAAGAGCAGCCGGAGATCAAGAGCAGCCGCCGCAGGGGAGGGATACCATGGTAAATAGGTTACCTATTTACCATGGTATCTCTCCCCTGGGTGCGTTGTGTTTTGGTGAGCAGGAAAGCAGCGGGCGGGATGGCGAGCTTGTCCTGCTGCTCCAACACAAGCTACCTTAAGAGCCGGTAGGATGCGGTCAATGGGTGAAGTTCGTCAGGAGTACTGCATAAAAAAAAAAACGAGTGTGTTGTCGTGGCAGTTGGTGATCAAAGAAATAAAACAAAATAAAATCAATAAATAATAATGTCATAGACTTAAAGTCATACCTTTGAAGTCATAATGCATTGCAAGTGTTATTAGGGAATGTTGTGCTGTGTTTTCAAGCGCTTCAATGTGACAGCGGGTGCGTTCACGGAGATCAAGAGCAGCCGGAGATGAAGAGCAGCCGCCGCAGGGGAGGGATACCATGGTAAATAGGTTACCTATTTACCATGGTATCTCTCCCCTGGGTGCGTTGTGTTTTGGTGAGCAGGAAAGCAGCGGGCGGGATGGCGAGCTTGTCCTGCTGCTCCAACACAAGCTACCTTAAGAGCCGGTACGATGCGGTCAATGGGTGAAGTTCGTCAGGAGTACTGAATAAAAAAAAAACGAGTGTGTTGTCGTGGCAGTTTGTGAGCAAAGAAATAAAACAAAATAAAATCAATAAATAATAATGTCATAGACTTAAAGTCATACCTTTGAAGTCATAATGCATTGCAAGTGTTATTAGGGAATGTTGTGCTGTGTTTTCAAGCGCTTCAATGTGACAGCGGGTGCGTTCACGGAGATCAAGAGCAGCCGGAGATGAAGAGCAGCCGCCGCAGGGGAGGGATACCATGGTAAATAGGTTACCTATTTACCATGGTATCTCTCCCCTGGGTGCGTTGTGTTTTGGTGAGCAGGAAAGCAGCGGGCGGGATGGCGAGCTTGTCCTGCTGCTCCAACACAAGCTACCTTAAGAGCCGGTACGATGCGGTCAATGGGTGAAGTTCGTCAGGAGTACTGCATAAAAAAATAACGAGTGTGTTGTCGTGGCAGTTTGTGAGCAAAGAAATAAAACAAAATAAAATCAATAAATAATAATGTCATAGACTTAAAGTCATACCTTTGAAGTCATAATGCATTGCAAGTGTTATTAGGGAATGTTGTGCTGTGTTTTCAAGCGCTTCAATGTGACAGCGGGTGCGTTCACGGAGATCAAGAGCAGCCGGAGATGAAGAGCAGCCGCCGCAGGGGAGGGATACCATGGTAAATAGGTTACCTATTTACCATGGTATCTCTCCCCTGGGTGCGTTGTGTTTTGGTGAGCAGGAAAGCAGCGGGCGGGATGGCGAGCTTGTCCTGCTGCTCCAACACAAGCTACTTTAAGAGCCCGTACGATGCGGTCAATGGGTGAAGTTCGTCAGGAGTACTGCATAAAAAAAAAACGAGTGTGTTGTCGTGGCAGTTGGTGAGCAAAGAAATAAAACAAAATAAAATCAATAAATAATAATGTCATAGACTTAAAGTCATACCTTTGAAGTCATAATGCATTGCAAGTGTTATTAGGGAATGTTGTGCTGTGTTTTCAAGCGCTTCAATGTGACAGCGGGTGCGTTCACGGAGATCAAGAGCAGCCGGAGATCAAGAGCAGCCGCCGCAGGGGAGGGATACCATGGTAAATAGGTTACCTATTTACCATGGTATCTCTCCCCTGGGTGCGTTGTGTTTTGGTGAGCAGGAAAGCAGCGGGCGGGATGGCGAGCTTGTCCTGCTGCTCCAACACAAGCTACCTTAAGAGCCGGTACGATGCGGTCAATGGGTGAAGTTCGTCAGGAGTACTGCATAAAAAAATAACGAGTGTGTTGTCGTGGCAGTTGGTGAGCAAAGAAATAAAACAAAATAAAATCAATAAATAATAATGTCATAGACTTAAAGTCATACCTTTGAAGTCATAATGCATTGCAAGTGTTATTAGGGAATGTTGTGCTGTGTTTTCAAGCGCTTCAATGTGACAGCGGGTGCGTTCACGGAGATCAAGAGCAGCCGGAGATGAAGAGCAGCCGCCGCAGGGGAGGGATACCATGGTAAATAGGTTACCTATTTACCATGGTATCTCTCCCCTGGGTGCGTTGTGTTTTGGTGAGCAGGAAAGCAGCGGGCGGGATGGCGAGCTTGTCCTGCTGCTCCAACACAAGCTACTTTAAGAGCCCGTACGATGCGGTCAATGGGTGAAGTTCGTCAGGAGTACTGCATAAAAAAAAAAAAACGAGTGTGTTGTCGTGGCAGTTGGTGAGCAAAGAAATAAAACAAAATAAAATCAATAAATAATAATGTCATAGACTTAAAGTCATACCTTTGAAGTCATAATGCATTGCAAGTGTTATTAGGGAATGTTGTGCTGTGTTTTCAAGCGCTTCAATGTGACAGCGGGTGCGTTCACGGAGATCAAGAGCAGCCGGAGATGAAGAGCAGCCGCCGCAGGGGAGGGATACCATGGTAAATAGGTTACCTATTTACCATGGTATCTCTCCCCTGGGTGCGTTGTGTTTTGGTGAGCAGGAAAGCAGCGGGCGGGATGGCGAGCTTGTCCTGCTGCTCCAACACAAGCTACCTTAAGAGCCGGTACGATGCGGTCAATGGGTGAAGTTCGTCAGGAGTACTGCATAAAAAAAAAACGAGTGTGTTGTCGTGGCAGTTGGTGATCAAAGAAATAAAACAAAATAAAATCAATAAATAATAATGTCATAGACTTAAAGTCATACCTTTGAAGTCATAATGCATTGCAAGTGTTATTAGGGAATGTTGTGCTGTGTTTTCAAGCGCTTCAATGTGACAGCGGGTGCGTTCACGGAGATCAAGAGCAGCCGGAGATGAAGAGCAGCCGCCGCAGGGGAGGGATACCATGGTAAATAGGTTACCTATTTACCATGGTATCTCTCCCCTGGGTGCGTTGTGTTTTGGTGAGCAGGAAAGCAGCGGGCGGGATGGCGAGCTTGTCCTGCTGCTCCAACACAAGCTACTTTAAGAGCCCGTACGATGCGGTCAATGGGTGAAGTTCGTCAGGAGTACTGCATAAAAAAAAAACGAGTGTGTTGTCGTGGCAGTTGGTGAGCAAAGAAATAAAACAAAATAAAATCAATAAATAATAATGTCATAGACTTAAAGTCATACCTTTGAAGTCATAATGCATTGCAAGTGTTATTAGGGAATGTTGTGCTGTGTTTTCAAGCGCTTCAATGTGACAGCGGGTGCGTTCACGGAGATCAAGAGCAGCCGGAGATGAAGAGCAGCCGCCGCAGGGGAGGGATACCATGGTAAATAGGTTACCTATTTACCATGGTATCTCTCCCCTGGGTGCGTTGTGTTTTGGTGAGCAGGAAAGCAGCGGGCGGGATGGCGAGCTTGTCCTGCTGCTCCAACACAAGCTACTTTAAGAGCCCGTACGATGCGGTCAATGGGTGAAGTTCGTCAGGAGTACTGCATAAAAAAAAAAAAACGAGTGTGTTGTCGTGGCAGTTGGTGAGCAAAGAAATAAAACAAAATAAAATCAATAAATAATAATGTCATAGACTTAAAGTCATACCATTGAAGTCATAATGCATTGCAAGTGTTATTAGGGAATGTTGTGCTGTGTTTTCAAGCGCTTCAATGTGACAGCGGGTGCGTTCACGGAGATCAAGAGCAGCCGGAGATGAAGAGCAGCCGCCGCAGGGGAGGGATACCATGGTAAATAGGTTACCTATTTACCATGGTATCTCTCCCCTGGGTGCGTTGTGTTTTGGTGAGCAGGAAAGCAGCGGGCGGGATGGCGAGCTTGTCCTGCTGCTCCAACACAAGCTACCTTAAGAGCCGGTACGATGCGGTCAATGGGTGAAGTTCGTCAGGAGTACTGCATAAAAAAAAAACGAGTGTGTTGTGGTGGCAGTTGGTGATCAAAGAAATAAAACAAAATAAAATCAATAAATAATAATGTCATAGACTTAAAGTCATACCTTTGAAGTCATAATGCATTGCAAGTGTTATTAGGGAATGTTGTGCTGTGTTTTCAAGCGCTTCAATGTGACAGCGGGTGCGTTCACGGAGATCAAGAGCAGCCGGAGATGAAGAGCAGCCGCCGCAGGGGAGGGATACCATGGTAAATAGGTTACCTATTTACCATGGTATCTCTCCCCTGGGTGCGTTGTGTTTTGGTGAGCAGGAAAGCAGCGGGCGGGATGGCGAGCTTGTCCTGCTGCTCCAACACAAGCTACTTTAAGAGCCCGTACGATGCGGTCAATGGGTGAAGTTCGTCAGGAGTACTGCATAAAAAAAAAACGAGTGTGTTGTCGTGGCAGTTGGTGAGCAAAGAAATAAAACAAAATAAAATCAATAAATAATAATGTCATAGACTTAAAGTCATACCTTTGAAGTCATAATGCATTGCAAGTGTTATTAGGGAATGTTGTGCTGTGTTTTCAAGCGCTTCAATGTGACAGCGGGTGCGTTCACGGAGATCAAGAGCAGCCGGAGATGAAGAGCAGCCGCCGCAGGGGAGGGATACCATGGTAAATAGGTTACCTATTTACCATGGTATCTCTCCCCTGGGTGCGTTGTGTTTTGGTGAGCAGGAAAGCAGCGGGCGGGATGGCGAGCTTGTCCTGCTGCTCCAACACAAGCTACCTTAAGAGCCGGTACGATGCGGTCAATGGGTGAAGTTCGTCAGGAGTACTGCATAAAAAAAAAAACGAGTGTGTTGTGGTGGCAGTTGGTGATCAAAGAAATAAAACAAAATAAAATCAATAAATAATAATGTCATAGACTTAAAGTCATACCTTTGAAGTCATAATGCATTGCAAGTGTTATTAGGGAATGTTGTGCTGTGTTTTCAAGCGCTTCAATGTGACAGCGGGTGCGTTCACGGAGATCAAGAGCAGCCGGAGATGAAGAGCAGCCGCCGCAGGGGAGGGATACCATGGTAAATAGGTTACCTATTTACCATGGTATCTCTCCCCTGGGTGCGTTGTGTTTTGGTGAGCAGGAAAGCAGCGGGCGGGATGGCGAGCTTGTCCTGCTGCTCCAACACAAGCTACTTTAAGAGCCCGTACGATGCGGTCAATGGGTGAAGTTCGTCAGGAGTACTGCATAAAAAAAAAAAAACGAGTGTGTTGTCGTGGCAGTTGGTGAGCAAAGAAATAAAACAAAATAAAATCAATAAATAATAATGTCATAGACTTAAAGTCATACCTTTGAAGTCATAATGCATTGCAAGTGTTATTAGGGAATGTTGTGCTGTGTTTTCAAGCGCTTCAATGTGACAGCGGGTGCGTTCACGGAGATCAAGAGCAGCCGGAGATGAAGAGCAGCCGCCGCAGGGGAGGGATACCATGGTAAATAGGTTACCTATTTACCATGGTATCTCTCCCCTGGGTGCGTTGTGTTTTGGTGAGCAGGAAAGCAGCGGGCGGGATGGCGAGCTTGTCCTGCTGCTCCAACACAAGCTACCTTAAGAGCCGGTACGATGCGGTCAATGGGTGAAGTTCGTCAGGAGTACTGCATAAAAAAAAAACGAGTGTGTTGTCGTGGCAGTTGGTGATCAAAGAAATAAAACAAAATAAAATCAATAAATAATAATGTCATAGACTTAAAGTCATACCTTTTAAGTCATAATGCATTGCAAGTGTTATTAGGGAATGTTGTGCTGTGTTTTCAAGGGCTTCAATGTGACAGCGGGTGCGTTCACGGAGATCAAGAGCAGCCGAGATCAAGAGCAGCCGCCGCAGGGGAGGGATACCATGGTAAATAGGTTACCTACTACCATGGTAAATAGGTTACCTATTTACCATGGTATCTCTCCCCTGGGTGCGTTGTGTTTTGGTGAGCAGGAAAGCAGCGGGCGGGATGGCGAGCTTGTCCTGCTGCTCCAACACAACGCTAGCTACCATATACACCTAGATACGAATGCATAGTAGTATACTGGCCAAGGGCGTTGGTTTTGCCCAGAGCCGTAACTAATTATTGTTATTTTTTTTCTTTTTTCTTTTTTTTTGGATGTTAGGAGTTAGGATGGTATTTACTCGCGCATAGGTTTGAATGTTATTTCCGAATCTCTCCTTTAACATGTCTGAAGGGGACACTGTATTACTTAAAACGTGAATTAACGTCTTAAATCGTGTTAAAAGTGAGCAGTTACCTTGGGATTGCACACCAGGTTCAGACGCAATGATTGGACTTATGTATCCGCAGGCGACCTGAGACTCACCGTTTCAACGGTGTCAGGAGTGCTCAACAGAAAAGAATGCATAGAGAAAAATATTGTATACTGGCCAAGGGCGTTGGTTTTGCCCAGAGCCGTAACTAAGCTTTTAGATACCGGGGTATGCAAATATATATATATATATATATATATATATATATATATATATATATATATATATATATATATATATATATATATATATATATATATATAAATTGCATGGATCTCCGGAATGAAGCAACCGGAGGTGGATGGAAAGACTCAATATTGCAGCTACAGCATACAAACATTCTAAAAGTTATAAACAAAATAGGTGTATTTTTTCTTCCAATACCTCTCAGTTAATTATTATTATTTGTTTTGTTAATTCAATACAATCTAGGTAGCTATATATATAATTGTTCTTTTTTTTTTTCTTTTTTTTTTTTTTGGATGTTAGGAGTTAGGATGGTATTTACTCGCGCATAGTTTTGTATGTTATTTCCGAATTTCTCCTTTAACATGTCTGAAGGGGACACTGTATTACTTAAAACGTGAATTAACGTATTAAAACGTGTTAACTGTGAGCAGTTACTTTGGGATTACACACCAGGTTCAGACGCATTGATTGGACTAATGTATCTGCAGGCGACCTAAGACTGACCGTTTCAACGGTGTCAGTAGTGCTCAACAGAAAATAATGCATACAGAAAAATATTGTATACTGGCCATGGGCTTTGGTTTTGCCCAGCGCCGTAACTAAGCATTTAGCTACCGGGGCATGCAAATACATATATATATAAATCTGTCTATTAACGTGTTAACTGTGTTAACTGTGAGCAGTTACCTTGGGATTACACACCAGGTTCAGACGCATTGATTGGACTAATGTATCCGCAGGCGACCTAAGACTGTCCTATATATAAATTGCATGGACAGATGCCTTGACCAGTCTGCACCCAGCTACCTCCAGACCCTCATCTCTCTCTACACCCCCACTCGACCTCTCCGCTCCGCCTGCACTAGAAGACTAGCTCTACCACCGCTACGCTCCCCTGCCTCCAAAGCCCGCTCCTTCTCCACCCTTGCTCCGCAGTGTTGGAATGACCTTCCTACAGATGTCAGGACTGCCCAGTCCCTGACCACATTCCGGCGCCTCCTTAAGACTCACCTCTTCAAAGAGCACCTGTAGAACTCCTCTGTTTGTATCCTGGGACACTATCACCCTTCATGTAAATGTGCTTTATTTTGCTCTTAACAGCCCCTATTTTACTGCATTTAATCCTGTACTTCAGAATACTGTAATCTGCCAAGTTTTTAACCTGTAGTACTTTGTATTTACTCACATCCTGATGTAACTATCACTATTACCTGCTGTATTATTGAATTGTGGTTTGTCAAACTTGTACTTTACTTGAACAAAAGTTATTGTATTGCTTGCTCTTATTGTATTACTTGTATTGTAACGCTTGAAATGTTTTTGCTTACGATTGTAAGTCGCCCTGGATAAGGGCGTCTGCTAAGAAATAAATAATAATAATAATAATGGACCTCCGGCACCGGCGTAGATTTAGCTAGGGATGGTAGGGACATGTCCCTACCAATGTCAAGGGACCGTTGAATTGTCCCTACCAATAATTTTGATAAATCTTAAACGTCTTTTGTCAAGTCATTTTATCTGCTCCACAAAGGGTTAACTCTCTCAAGCCCCCCGCCCCTCCCGCTCGTTAGTCCTCCCTCCTCCAAAAAAAACAAAACAAAAAAAAAACGCTAATTTGATTGACTTTGGCCCTTCCATACTGCATCACTGTAACACGGACTCAGTGCGTGGCTGACGTCAGGGACTAGCAGAGTGTGTTGTTTTCATTGAAGTGCGAAAGTGCACAAGGACTCGGGAGTGAAAGGTAAATCTCCGGGTTTAAAATAATAAAAAAAAAAAATTCTAGTCATTCTTAAACGGTGTACATTGTGCCACAATTTTCACATTTATTTTAAAAAATAAGAATAAATATAATCAGTTTAATTCGATGTTTGTGTTTGTTGGTTAATGCGTTGTCATATTATTTCAATCCTCCTTCCTCCCTTTGTAACTAACTTACTCCTTGCTTGATATTTTTGTATCGTGTGTGTAAAAAGCGAACACGAACATATGTATTTGATTGAATGGACAGTGTGACTATCCAGGCGGCTAAATAAATGCACTATATTATATAGGCAGTAATAAAAAATATATAAAAAGTCAAATTAATGGGGGGGGGGGACGACGACAGATATACAAATAAATGTCAGTGCGGCGTGAGTAAAAAAAGGTTGAGAACCGCTGGTTTAGGCTGGACTCTGGAAAGACGCTCATCTGAAGTTGCCGCTTGCCGGTCAGGCTGATATGAGTGTGAGCCACTGACTGAATGAAAGCCAGGTGCCGCGGCTGAAGGTATTGTCAGCTCGTCAGCAACATAGTTTGAAAGAATAAAGCTACCTACCTACCTACCTATTACGTTAGCGACCCATTGCTAGCTGCTAACCCAACGTCCTTGGTGGCTAGCTAGCTTGTTTCACAGCTAAATCATTATGTGTGTGTGTGTGTGTGTGTGTGTGTGTGTGTGTGTGTGTGAGAGAGAGAGAGAGAGAGAGAGACTTTGACTTTTAAGATCCTTTATTTAACATTCCAAATAAAATCCATTAAAACTCAATAAAGGTAAAACATAACAAAATTAAGATTTAGCAATATTAAAAAATCCTAAAATACATCATGTTCTCCTTAAAAATAGATTTTACCAAAATAAAAGGATCATAAAAAATCAATTAAAAAAACACAGTGTTTTCTTTCTGTTAAAAACAGATTAAAGCCAAAATTAATAAAAACACTGTAAAACAATAAAAAATAAAATTAAAACTAGAACAAAAACTGGAGCTCCCCCTCCTCACTCACAGCACACAAGGCGTCTCCCACACACCACCTCTCCTGGAAGTCCTCCGGGTTATTATTTAGTTTAAAAAATTCAAAATCCACTCTTATCCGGCTGACCACCAAAACCCTGAACTGCAACACAACATCAGTCAGCCCGGCGCCAGAGATACTGTTCTTTCTGGATTTTAAAATGGCCAATTTTGCCTGACCCATTATAAAATTAATTAAAACACACCTGTTTCTCTTTTTAAAACTGTAGGGAACCCCAAAGATAAAAAGCTCTTTTGTGAACTCCTCGCCTAGGCCCTGCAGGAGCTCCTGTAGAAGATGGAAGAGTGGTCCTAGCCTGACACACTCACTATACATGTGAAACACTGTTTCCTCTGCAGAGCAGAAACAGCACTCTGAGCTAATGCTAGCATGAACTCTGTGGAGAAACCTGCCGGTGGACACAATACAGTGCAGGATCCTCCACTGCAGGTCCCCCGCTCTCTTGGTGAGGGGCAGTTTATACAGCACCCTCCATACTGGCCTGCACCCCTCCTTTACCTCCTAACATGCCCTCCATCTTGAATCCACCAACCCCCTCAACTGGTGGGAATGTGATGCCTTCACACAAATTTGGTAGATCTTCTTACTCTCTGCTGTATGAAGAGTTAGATCTTTAACTGTGTCTAGGTTTAATAACATTCCCTTGTTTCCTACACCCTCCTCTCCTTCACCTACTGCTGGACACACTAGCAGTCCTGGAAAGATGAAGTCTTGTCTCTGCCCTGTGCCGCTGGACATCTCCTCTCTCACAGCCTCCCTGAGCTCGGGGGAAAGACAACTTCTCAGTTCACTGACCATTTTCTCTGCCAGTCTCTCAGAGTGCCAGCCCAGCCGCCCAGCCAGCTGTGTAGCAGTCAGCCAGCAGGAGAGCTCAAAGTTGATAAGATGTCTCAGCCTGGTCACTCCTGCCCTCACAAAGCTGGCACAGAGCGTCATTGACTGAAAGAACCGTACAGGGAAGAGCGGATTGAAAAATAGGGGCTCCTCCAACAGGACCCTGCCTGTCAGGGACCCCTCAACTCTCGCCACCCTCACTGCCCTCCAGGCATCTAAAACACTCAAGTAAAAAGAAGAGAGACCTACTTTAGCTAGTCTGGCACTCTCAATTAAAAACAGGTGTTTGTCTATCCCCAGCCCCCCTACTCTGCTGAGGAAAAAACAAGCTAGCCTCTTCCAATGAGCCTCCTCCCCAGCGTACAGGAGCCTCTGAACCGCCTGCAGTCTGAAGGCTGCCACCCTGCTGGCAATGCAGACCAACCCCTGCCCCCCTTCATCAGTGGGGAGATACAGGACCGCTGGCCTCAGCCAATGTCTCCCGCTCCAGAAAAACTCCAGCAGTATTCTTTGGATCTCCTGCACCATGCCCCGGGGAGGGTTCAGACACACCAGCCTGTGCCACAGCATGGAGGCCACCAGATTATTAATCACTAGGACCCTTCCCCTAAAGGACAGCTGGGCCAGCAGTCCCCTCCATCTCTGCAGCCGCCCCCTCACCCTGTCCACTAGGCCCTCCCAATTTTTCTGCATGTATATCTCCACTCCAAAAAACACCCCCAGCACTTTTATACCTGTCCTGTCCCATCTCAGCGCCTCAGGCAGGACAGGGGGGGTGCAATCATGCCAACTGCCTGACAGGAAGGTGTCACACTTTGCCCAGTTAACTCTTGCTGTAGAGGCTCCTTGGAATGTGTGCAGGCTCTGCTGTAGTGCCTTGATGTCTCCGTCACTGCACACAAACACGTTCACATCGTCTGCATAAGCGGACACCTTCACTGCGACAGAGGAGGGTGAGGAGGGCACTGCCCAGCCAACCAGCCGGCCCCTCAGCAGGTGCAGCAGGGGCTCTATGGCCAGTGAATAAAGCATTCCAGACAGGGAGCAGCCCTGCCTAATACCCCTGCACACTGGGAAGGGCTGACTCAGCCCATTGTTAATCTTTAAAATGCTAAAAACATTCCAATATAAAAGCTGGATATAAGAAATAAAAACAGGGCCAAACCCGAAGGCTTCCAGGGTTTTAAAAAGGTATGTGTGGTCGACCCTGTCAAACGCTTTCTCCTGATCTAAAGAAACCAGCCCAACATTCAAATCACATGTCTTAGCCATTGATAAAAAGTCTCGAATTAAAAACAAATTATCAAAAATGGAACGTCCCGGTATGCAGTAAGTTTGGTCCGTGTGTATTACAGCTCCTATACACATTTTTAGTCTATTGGCCAGACATTTTGAAAAAATTTTAAAATCAGAACATAAAAGCGAAACAGGTCTCCAGTTTTTGAGTAAACACAGGTCTCCTTTCTTGGGCAGTAGTGTGATTACTGCCCGCCTGCAGCTGAGGGGCAGTTCTTTATCTCGGAGGCTCTCTCCCAGCACCTGCAAAAAGTCCTCACCAATCACAGTCCAGAAACTTTTAAAAAATTCAGTGGGCAGTCCATCAATGCCAGGAGCTTTTCCATTTGAAAGCTGTGTAACAGCAGTGGTCAGCTCCTGGTATGTTAGTGGCTTGTCTAATTGGTTCTGTTCTTCCTCGCTCAGGGTGGGCAAATCCTGGAGCAGCAGGTCTGTATCCTTCTGCTCACAAGGCTCTTTGCTGTATAGTTCAGAATAGAATTTTACTGCCTCCCTGCTGATCTCCTCCCGGCTGTACAGCTCCCTGCCGCAAGGCGTCCGGACGCAGTGCATCTTCCGGCTGTCTGCTCTCCTCCTCTCCAAGCCAAAAAAGAAACTGGAGGGGGTGTCCATGTCTTTAAGCCCCATGAAGCGAGAGCGCACCAGCGCCCCCTTCACTCTTTCCTTCAGCAGGCTGCCCAGCATGTGTTTCTGCTCCCTCAGCGTTTGCAGGGTCTGCTCCTGGTGATCTGTGTCCAGGCTGCTCTCTAACTGGAGAATTTTCAACTCCAGCTCTCTCACTGCTGCGTTCAGTGACCCGGTTGAATTGAGTGTGTACTGCTGGCAAAAGATTTTAATCTGCGTTTTGCCAATGTCCCACCACTGCCTAATATTTTTATAATTTGTTTTTTCTTTTTTCCAAATGTTCCAAAAGTCATTAAATTGTTTTACAAAAAGTGTGTCCTGTAATAGCTTTAAATTAAAATGCCAGTAGGAGGTGCTGTGAGAGTCAGTGGTGAGTATTACTGTAACTAACAGGCAGTGGTGGTCAGAGAGGCTACTGGGGATGATATTGGCTTTAATGAATTTATTCAAATGAGTGTGTGTTGTGTAGAAGCGGTCTAACCTGGCTCTATATATTTGTTGTGCGCGACAATGAGACCAGGTGTACTGTCTTGCATTGGGGTGCAGACACCTCCAGACATCAACCAGGCCACTGAAATGAAAAACTGCAGCTAATTCACTTGAGGATTGGGGATTGGGTTCCTCATTATTTCTATCCATTGTAAAATCAATAGTGCAGTTAAAATCTCCTCCCACCACCACCACATCATCATTATCAATATTTAAAAGAGCTTGCTTTAATTTATTAAAAATTAAAATGCGTTCCCTTCCTTTATTTGGTGCATAAATATTAATAAAAACAAATACAGTACCACCCAACCTTGCTCTCACTTTTAATAACCTCCCCTTTTCAATTTCTTCAATATCTAAAATTGTTGCTCCTAGGCTGGGCTTAAATAAAATTGCCACTCCTGCACTGGTGCTTGAGCCGTGGCTCAGCACACACGGCCCCCTCCACTCTGCCAGCCACGCCGCCTCATTCTCCCTGTCTGAGTGCGTCTCCTGCAGCAGAGCGACCCCCGCCCGCTTCTGCTCTAAAAACTCACACAGCTGCGCTCTTTTAAAAGACTGTCTGCAGCCATTCACGTTAAAAGAAATAAAAACGCACTTTTCCATAGCGGCTAAAAAAAATAAAACTGACAGAGTAAAACAAGCAACAATAAAAAAATTCTTAAAAGAAGTATCCATTTTTAAAATTATTGTTTGGCAACATTAGCGATCTTTTTCTTAATTATTTGAACATATTTTTTAAGACGGTACCTTTTTTGCTGGTCGAACTCCTCTAATGTTGCCTTTCGTGTGACGATGTGTGCTGAGTGGAGGAATAATCGCAGATCTGGGAAGAAGTTTTCAATTTCAACCCCCCTTTTCCCTTTTGTACTCTCCATAAACTGTTTAAATTCATCTAGGGTATAGATTTTTTTCCCCCTGTTAACGGGTTGGCTATCGGGGATGTCAGAGATAAGCGAGGAGTCAGAGAGCTCGCCCTCCATTTCCTCTGCTCCGTCCTCGCTGTCTGCTCCGCCGTCCACGGCTGCCAGCTCCCCCGCGCCGCTCTCCTCTCCTCCTCCCAGCACAGCCACAGCCGTCACCGCTGCCTCTGCCTCCGCTTGCTGGGGTTCAGAGAGAGAAGAGCGCTGCACCGCGCCGGGTTGTAAGCCCGTCGCCGTGCCGCTCCCCTCTCCCTCCATATCAGGAGGGACAGACCCCCCTGCCTGAGACTGCAGGCTCCCCTCCAGCACAGGCTCGGGGCACTGCTCCGTCCCCCGCTCGCTGTTAGGCAGATCTGCAACTTCTTTGTTTTTTTGTTTTTTAAGTCTTTTTTTAGCTACCATCACAAAACCCTCATCATTTTCGGTAGTTTTATTTTGTGCCGGACCGTGGCTGAGTCTCTTCAGCCTCGGCTGTGGTGTGGGCGGCTTCATCCCGATCGGCGGCTCTCTGGTCTCTGCAGACTCCGGCTGGCGCTGCGATGGGGGAGCAGCCTCATCCTCCCGCTCACCCCCAACATCCCCAGCCTCCTCCCTGCCATCAGTACCCTGCTCCTGCCTTTCCTCATTTTTGTTTTTTCTCGGGCAGGCTCTCCTCTGGTGTCCCTGTTCCCCACAGTTAAAACACCGCATTGTATCCGAGCTGACAAACACTACGCAACCCGTCCCTTCCACACTGAAGCTCCAAGCAACATCAATCACATCCCCCGGGTTATTCAGCAGCAAAAACGCCTGTCTCCGAAAAGACAGGACGTGCTTAACACTTGTATTTCTGCACCCTAATGGTATATTTTTAATTGGGGACACCAGTTTGCCATATCGGGCAAGTTCATTTGCCAAGGTCTCGTTTTTTAAAAACGGCGGCACATTAGACATGATTACCTTGGTAACAGGGGTTACTAAGGGGGATACTTGAATAAAATCTCCTTTCACTGAAAAACCTTCCTCCACTAGCTGATTGACCAGCGATACCTCTTTTAAAAACACGACAAACCTTTTATTCATCCGGGATGCCGATATTATATTGTCACACCCGACCACCTCTCCCACTGCCAGCAGGCACTCCTCCACCGACACGCCGGCATCGGGCAAGCAGCTGACCCCGTGTCGGCGGCTGAGAGCCCCCAGCCCTCCAGAGTGAGATCCCATAACGGGACCTACACACACACACACACACACACTACTCTATACACGGGAAAGTACAAACAAAGCAACGAAACAAAGATATATAAACGAACTAAACAATTAACAATTAAATATATAAATTTGCAAAAAATATAGTAGCGAAAACACTCTCCTACCGCACCAGCGTTCAAACGCTACCGCCTCTCCGCAAGCTCCTCCCACAATCCCACAATCCTCAGCGCGAGAGAGAGAGAGAGAGAGAGAGAGAGAGAGAGAGAGAGAGAGAGAGAGAGAGAGAGAGAGTGCGTGAGCATGTTTTGATATCGTCATTCAACTAACGTTAGCTAATCACTTCAATTTGGCTTTAGGTGACTAAAGCATAATAGCAACCAAAAAAATAAAGATGGACATAAGGAAGTTTTTTTTTACAAAAAGTCAAAGTGTAAGTAGGAAGATGTTATTAAAGTAATAAACACAATTGATAATGATTCTCATAGCAAATGAAAAAATAATTTACTAATGAAGTTAGCAGAGTCATACTTTCTCTCTAAACAGCATGCATCAATTTATCATTTTATCAGGCGAGTGAAGCAGTGCAGCCTGGTAAAAGCAGTACAGAGGCAGGTGGAGCAACAGGGTCGCAGGTGGGGTCTGTAATGGCTTAGTGATTATAACAGTGAAAGTGTTAGACTCAGTTTTGAGATATATTATTGTTTGAGGCACATTGTGATATAATAGTAGGCTAATGCTGTATAGTAATACTCAGCAAATAAAGTTAGCATAGCCATATATTTTCTCTCTATATGGCATGCATCAATTTATTATTTTATCAGGTGAATGAAGCAATGCACCCAGGTACGAGCAGCAGCACAGACACAGGAGTGGCAGGCAGAGCACGTGAGCGTGCATGTGCTCATGCTTGTAGCGCCAGGGGTATTGGTAGCTTACAGTAAGGCTGGGATAGGTTATAATTCAGGTTATTAGTAATTCTACAGCAGGGATGTCAAACCAGCTTCCAGGAGGGACACT